>NC_090021.1:217987805-218288341 GCF_037176765.1 Anolis sagrei | reverse complement strand
TGACGCAGTTTGACACCACTTTGACTGTTATAGTTCAATGCTATGGAATCATAGGTTGTGTAGTTTATTGAAGCACCAGCACTATTTGACAGAGAGGATGAAAGACTTTGTAAATCTACAAACTGCATTAATGCTACAGTGTAGATCAGTGGTTCCCAATCTTTTTTGACCAGGGACCACTTGGATCAGGGACCACTCTCCAACTTTAGTACGGAAAGGGTTACAAATCTGTTTTTGGTCAACTTTAGATTTGGTTTGGTTATTTGGGGTGCCAATTCAGAAAATTTCATTGAATACACCATATCAGCTCTAGTTTCTGATGCAGAACATATGCCATCCACTAGTCGCAAACTGCTTGCCCACAAAAACCCGTATTTAATCAGATTCTAGAGCCGTGGACCTTATTTTAGGTTTCACGGTTCACCAGTGGGCCACAGTCCACAGTTTGGGAACCACTGGTGTACATGTATCCTTAGTCTAAAGAAGTGTTTCCTAAACTCTGATCTTCCGTGTTTTGGACCTCCATTGTGATTAATGGCCCAGAAAGGTAAAGTTCAGGGAGCAAAAGTCCAAAATACCTGGACAACTAGAGTTTGGGAATCCCTCATTTAAAGGTATGTTTGCACGACTCATGTAAAGGAACTTCGATTTCACTTAAAATGCCATGACTGTAGCCTATGAAAATCCTGGATACAGTTTGAGGTAAGAATTTCTTTTCCTGTTAGGAAATTTTAAAATCTAGCATTCTAAAATAATAACTGTTAAATGATTGTTTTTATTTTGATTCCAGTGTACCTAAATGTTTAATTTCAGGCACCTTGCATAGGCATGCTAAATGTAAAATGTATTCATGTTTTCTAATTTGCATTCCAAAGTTGAAAATTCAGAATTTCTCATTCATTTTGGCTTCAGTTCACTGATTAACTTTGGTATACAGGCCAGTGTCTTTTCCATTACTTTCATGCAGGAGGTTTGCAACAGCAACACTGTCAGTATGAATTTGGTTGAACTACTGATTGCTAACTGTGATACATGGTCATTAACAAGAATTCTGCCTCTTCTTCCTCCAGGCTGTGAATTACACATTGGCATTTACTCTAATTACTAGGCTTGGTCTTTAACAAATGGCTTGTCCTGTTGAGAGAGTAACTTTGTTTATCTGCATGATCTTTATTTGTTCTTCTTTTTCTTGCTTTGGATCTCTTATGCCATGATGTTTTTCCTCCCCAATGTCTTGGGTCAGCACTCAAGAGATTTGCCAAAGGTATGGTTTATTGGAAACTCCAAGGGCCCCTAGACACTATTGTGCAACTATAGCACTATATTCCATTTTAATTGCCATGACTGCATCCTATGAAACCCTGGGATTCTTAGTTTGATAAGCAACCCATGCAAGATTCCATTAGATGAAAGTTCAAGGGGAGTCATAGTGCTATAACTGTGTGAAAAGCCCTCATACTGTGGGGAGTTGTTGGACAGCATGACTACAATGGGCCCCATCATCCTCACCATTATTGGCACTGTCCATTGGCTTGCCATCTTTTCCTGGGACTAGTTTCCATTGCTGCTTGGGAAATGAGAAGCTGGATCTACAGTGCCATAGAATACAGTTTCAGAATGCAGTTGAACTGGATTATACTTACTTATTTAGGCGATCCCTCGTTGTCCGAGTAAAATTGTCCTCCAAGTTCAGTGTACTGGCGGTGGGTACTTGGGTAACTGTGGAGCCCTATTCTTCACCTGCTCCACAGTGAGGGCATTGGTTTCCAGGTGGACACACCTTCCTCTTGGCACTTTTCTCTCTTTCACCCTCCATTTGAGCCTCTTCAAATTCTACAGCATTGCTGGTCACAGCTGACCTCCAGCTAGAGCACTCAAGGGCCAGGGCTTCCCAGTTCTCGATGTCAATACCACAGTTTTTAAGGTTGGCTTTGAACCCATATTTAAATCTCTTTTCCTGTCCTCCAACATTCTGTTTCCTGTTCTTGAGTTCAGAGTAGAGCAACTGCTTTGGGAGACTGTGATCAGGCATTCAGGCAACATGGCCAGTCCAGCAGAATTGTCATGAACTGGATTATATGGCAGTGTGGGTTCATATAATCCAGTTCAATGCAGTAAAATTGCATTCCGAAATGGAATTATTTGGTAGTGTAGACCCAGCTGGAGTGAGGCAAGCAAAGGCAACTCTGCTTTTTCTGTTTTCTTATCCACATTCACTGTTAGACTGTCAGAGGAAAAAGAAGAAACAACTTCATGGGAACTCCCCATAAAAAGGTCAGAAAAAATGTCAGACACCGACACCTGAGAAACCAGTACTGTGGAATAAGAAAAGAAACTCAGGTCAAATGATCTAAGAAGCTTGTCTTTTCAGGTACAAAACAGCAGCTGTTACTTCAGTCTCACAGTTCCCTCTGTCACAGTCACTATGTCTCATGCTCACAGTCAGACAGACTTCCAGAGGCCATCATACAATATCAGTCCCTGCCACTCCATGTAAGAAATGCTGCAAAGGGATAAGTCACTTTCTGATGTACAGACAAGTGGTGTCTTAGATGATTTAACAGAAGTCTAGTTTCCTGTTCACAGATTTATTTAGGAACTGCCACCTTTTCTCACAGAAGTGGCCGTGCAGTTGCCTTTCAAAAACAAATGGACCTCATCTGTAAACTCAAATCATTATATCAAAAATAGTATTAAAAAAGAATGCATAATGGATGAAACAACAAACTGGAATGAGATTCTGGGGAGAAGGACCAGTGAAGTAGCAAGGCAAGGACATCACATCAAAACTATGTTCTCCTTTTGTGGGTAGGCAAAGACCTTTCCATTTAAGCAAACTTTAGTGTATAATTGCTTCACACAGACTTCTTAAGTGTGTGTGCACACTTTATTTTTAATATTATATGCCTTTCATATGATTTTATACTATTTCAATATGATGATTTTTTAAGCACGTCAAAATTTTGTTGTTAAGTTTTACTTGATTCTGGAGCATTGCAGCGCACCCAAATACCTGGGAGTCACTCTGGACCCTGCCCTGACCTACAAGAAGCACTGCCTGAATATCAAGCAAAAGGTGGGCGCTAGAAACAATATCATACAAAAGCTGACTGGCACAACCTGGGGATCACAACCAGACACAGTGAAGACATCTACCCTTGCGCTATGCTACTCTGCTGCTGAGTATGCATGCCCAGTATGGAACACATCTCACCACGCTAAAACAGTGGATGTGGCTCTTAATGAGACATGCTGCATTATCATGGGGTGTCTGCACCCTACACCACTGGAGAAACTACACTGTCTAGCTGGTATTGCACCACCTGACATTTGCCGGGAAGTAGCAGCCAATAGTGAAAGGACCAAGGCAGTGACATCTCCAGCTCATCCCTTGTTTGGGTACCAGCCAGCATGTCAACGACTTAAATCAAAAAATAGTTTTCTAAGATCTACAGAGACACTCGCTGGAACACCCCAGCAACCGAGAGTCCAAAAGTGGCAGGCTCAAACCCAGAACCTCAATCAATGGCTGATACCAAATGAGAGACTCTCCCCTGGGCACACAGAAGACTGGGCGACTTGGAAGGTGCTGAACAGACTGCGCTCTGGCACCACGAGAGGCAGAGCGAATCTTAAGAAATGGGGTCACAAAGTGGAATCCACGACATGCGAGTGTGAAGAAGAGCAAACCACTGACCACCTGCTGCAATGCACCCTGAGCCCTGCCACATGCACAATGGAGGACCTCCTTGCGGCAACACCAGAGGCACTCCAAGTGGCCAGATACTGGTCAAAGGACATTTAATCAACTCAGGAGCTGCCGTAGTTTTGGTTTTGAATATGTTTTTTTATGGATTTTAACTGATTTTTAAATTACCATTGATATTTAATTCTGTTTTAATGTTTGTATATTTGTAGATTTTAAACTGTATTGAAAAACATTAATGTAAGCTGCTTTGAGTCTCCTTGTAGAGTGAATAAGTGGGGTATAAATAAATAAATAAATAAATAAATAAATAATAGTAGTAGTAGTAGTAGTAGTAGTAGTAGTAATAGCCAAGACAAGAATGGAGTTCCACTCTCCTGAGCCAAGAATGTTAATCTTTTAAGTGACACATCTCTTCTTGGAAGCTAAAAAATATGTTGCCAGATGAATATGGATCTTGTTGCATTTGTTTGGTCTATCTAGATCAGAGGTATAAAACCCATTTTCATCAAGGGCCACATCAATCTTATGGTTACCTTCAAAAGACCAATGAAACAATGGATGGAAAATCTGTGCCTATAGGGGGTTAACTACAATTTTTCACATAGTTGTTTGTGCTCTTTAGTTTTTATCCAGATGTTATTGAATGACTGCTCCCATAACTTGATTATATCCCATGTGAACTGGGGATAATGGGAAGTGCAGCCCAGCAGCACTTATGGCTCTGAGGCTGGGGAAAGGTGAAAGGACATTTCAAAGTCAGACATCATATCTACAAGCCTTGTATCCAAATTCAAATCCCAATCTCCTGATTAAACAGAAGAAACTGCAGGCTTCCAGATGTTACTGTATCACAACTCCCATCAGCTCTTGTCATGATCTCTAATGATGAGAAATACAAGAGCGGTACTCCAGCATTTGGAAGGCCACATCAAATGAACAGAAGATCGGATTTGTCCCATGGGCCTTGAGTTTGACATATATGATCTAAATCAATGGTTCTCAACCTGTCGGTCCCCAGATGTTTTGGCCTTCATCTCCCAGAAATCCTAACAGCTGGTAAACTGGCTGGGATTTCTGGGAGTTGTAGGCCAAAACACCTGGGGACCTACAACTTGAGAACCACTGGTCTAGATGATTGTTTCTGACACTAGGCTTTTTGAGGGGCAAAGTAAGGAAATGCTTATGGTAATTTCCTCACATTTCTAGATTTACACCCTTGAATACTATATATCAGATCAGCTAATGCTCTTGTGAATGTGAAATGAATTGATTTCTGATCCCAATGGTGGTATTTTTCTTGCCTGCCCTGCCTATCAGAATCATGTTCCTGAAAGATTTTTGATCCCTGTGATAGCTGGAGCTGCCCAAATGACCACGTTTTGCCTTTAGTCTTTATGTAAACTCCTTGTGGACTTCATATGTGAAAGAGGAACTCACTTCTGGCCCGCATCTCCCTGCTCTTTCTTTTCCCTTTCTGTCTCAACAGCTCCCAACAAGTTCTCACCTGTGGAGGAAAACGAATGTGCTCCTGTCCACTTGTGGGATGTGCCGACATGCTCGACAATCTCTTACACTTTTTTAATATAAGAGTATCTCTGGAACATGGTCAAAAAGCCTAGGTTTGAAAGACCCAAATGAAGCGTAATTGCTATGGATGCGCAATCCCCACCAGGTTTCTAATCCTTTCTGACTTATTCTTCTCCTCCTTGTGACAAGATGGAGCTTAGGCACAAAGCCCTCAGTTTAGATTTCAAAAAATTAAAATTGACATGCGGCAGCATCACCGGGAGCTGGAAGGAATTCTAAGGAGGCGCTTTGCCTGTCGCTTTATCCTTTTGCATTAAGGAGCAATTTGTACTTCTAACAAAAGACCCAACCGTTCCCCCTTGGCAAAAGGGCAATGAAGATACCTTGCCAGGGAATTGCTGTTCACAATACTTAAACAAATTTGAATCTTAGATTCTCCAATCTGTATTCCCTGGCGGAGCTTGTGCCTTGCAATTCAAATGCAGGACTGGTAGTGAGCGCCTGCCAAGGTGTCAGCGGTTAAGTAGATGATGGATTGATGAGGCAATGGGAAGACACAGGCCTGCAATGGCACTTTGCCCCGACAATGATCTATGTATCTGCACATTATCAATGTCAGAAGGAGGCTTGAACCGTCTTCGCCAGACGTCTCATTTTCAGCTTATCGCCCATGTACTAATTACCAGGCTGCCTCACACCACAGGAAGCAAACAAACAAAATGCTTATTGCTACTCTAGCAATTGATCCCTCCATGCTGCACCCCCAACCAGGGCCCTTCTCGCTTTCCTCCTATCTTTGCAAAAGTCCTTTGTGAGGGCACTAGGAAGATGTATTTGCCTTCCTTTTGGACTCTGCTTAATTAGTAATTATGCATAAGTACTACCAGTGAATATTTTGCACTCCTTCATTTCCAGCCCTGCCATTAAGTATGGGGAGGTAGATTTCTCAAGCATAAGACTGCGGGTGTCATGAAACAGCAATAAATTCCCATTCGTTTATTTGATCTTATTTCATTTTTACTGCAGGAAATGAAGAGGGATGTTTCTGGGATTTTCTGTCTGATGAGCTAAAATAATTTCCCTGGCTTTGGATACAATGAACCTTGATTTGGGTGGTTGGAGATATTTGAGTGTGTCACAACAAAACGTCTTCAGCAGGAAACACTCTTTTTTGTTCCCGCCCTCTCTTTTCTCTTCTGCCCACAAACACAACCAACAAATTCTTTGCTCAAAACAAATGGTGCAAACTTGCAGGCCTTACTTACTTAGGCGATTCCTCGAAGTCCAAGGATGATAGTCCTCAAAGTATAGTGCATACTTGTGTACATATAAACTTGCAAGAAGGAACACAGAGACTAATAGCTGGGTGACTGAGAGACTGGGCATCAAAGTTCGGAAGGGGATGGAAGTGACTTGGACATCTCCTCCCAGTAACTGCATGGAAAGTAATGTACAAGCCTACTTTGTTGTTCCAGTTCTTTTGAAAGTGATGTTCTCTCACACATTAAATGCCACCATGGGATCTGGGAATTTGTCATTAAAATGCAGTCCAGCAGCCTGAAGTTGCTGAACTATGCTAATATCAGGAGTAAAGGACATTTCCAGTTGTGTGCTCAGGTCATTCTGGAAGAAGAATTAGAGTATCCCAATTGCACAGTTTGAAAATACTGAACAAAGAACTGGAATGCGTGCAATCACAGTGAATGAATAAAAGGGGACAAGAGTCCATTTGCTATATGACGGTCAAAAATATCTATTCTTTATTCTTCTTTTCTCGCTCTCTTCTTTTTCTCTCTCTCTCATTGTTTCTTGATTTTGAAGTTTTTTTAATGGAAAATTCAATAAAGATATATTTTAAAAAATCTATTCTTTAAAAAGCCTAATAAGTTTTGACATTATGACAAATTGACTTTCTTCAGAGGCTATTCTAAAAAGAAACAAAACACATTGACAATTATACAATATTTGAGAAACGTGCAAACAACTATTTAAAAGCTTTTTTTCTTAAAAATATACACTTTAAAATACTCTTTAAAAGCTTTTCCCCTTAAAATTATACACAAATATACAATATATACATACATGTCTTCAGAAATTTCTGGAGCTGCAATATGCGCTCTCTATGCAGGGGACAGTGTTCTTTCAAAGTTTGAAAATACACCAAAATTTTGGGTGCAGAAGACTGCAACTTTTGTTTGCAACAATTGCATGTAATGGAAAGATTAGTGAACGAAAGCCAGGTGGTCACAAACAATATTTATGGAAATGATACTGTTTCCTCGAAAATCAGATATCTCCTGCAAATAAGACCTAGTAGAGGTTTTGTTGACTAGCTAAATATAAGGCCTCCCTTGAAAGTAAGACCTAACAAAGTCTTTGTTTTGAAGCATGCTCTCCCTGGTGGCTGGAAGCGACAATACCATCCCTGCTGTACAAGTGGTCCAGAAACTGCTGTGGGAGTGTGTGGGAGCCAGGTTCTTGCCAGCCCTTATATTTTGTGGCCCTGTGTGTGGGGGCCAGTAGTATTATTATATACTAACAACTACTGTACAGTACATAATAAATGTTCAATTTTTTTGTTCAACGATAAATGTGAATTCTTCTTCATGGAAAAATAAGTCACCCACTGAAAATAAGACCTAGTGTATCTTTGGGAGCAAATATTAATATAAGACACTGTCTTATTTTCAGGGAAACAGGGTGACTACCTTGACTTCTTTCTAAAAGAGAAACACTAGCTAGTTCAGATATTTCTTAGACGGTTGTAAAATCCATCAATTGGGTCTAATCTTGCATAAAGAAAAGGCTAGACTTTGGGATGAACATTTCACAAATGTTAGACATATTAGTCTGCTGTTTAACAAGAGTACAGCAACATCAAGATGAACAGTTCCATTATAGCATTAAGTTTTTGGAAATGAGAGAGTACTTCATTTTAGATGCATGAAAAGAAGTACAATATGATCAATTAAAGCTTATGCCTAAATAAATTCGAAGTCACACATTTCTGCTGTTTTGGGCACAGTTCAGAGAAAGTCACATTTTGAACACCCTTGAAATGGAGAGACATATATACAGATTGCACTCCTTTAAATATGAACAACTAATGTACCCTTCATAAATCTGAGGTCTTTCAGATGAGTTGTTGCAGTCACTATTATCTCAAGCAGCATGGTAATATTTGGGGATATAACCCAACCCATCTCAAGGGCACAAGGCTGGCAAAGATTTGCCTAACAGTTACAGTATATACATATTCTGATCTTTCCTGAGTCATACACTTTTTTGGGAGGTTTTGTCCAACTGTGGATTCAGTTTTGATGTTGGTGTTTGAAATCTCTCCTGTAGCTAGACTGAAATAATGAGCATGGAAATATCGCATCAAATCACATTCTAGGGCAGAGTCCATGTCTCGCTGATCCATATGTCACACTTCTTCCTGACATGAAGGGCATATTCTTCAACTTTTGGAAGTAAAATAAATAAATAAAATCTGTACTTTTCTTTCAGGCTAATCAAACAAAGAGTTCATAGCATGTTAGCGGGGGGATAAAGTCAACTAAGCAAAGTCACTTCCATAGTTTTGGTAGAATGAGCCTCCAAGGGATCTCTCAAATAGCAACTTCAAAAGATAAGTTAAATTTGGAAAGTACTTTCTTGCATTCAGATTAATTACATTAATATGGGTTTGTATTGTTATATGACATCTCACTTTGCAAAGAATAATGTTCCAGTAGCAGAGACTGGAAACTTTCTCTATTTGTATAATCTTCTTTGGATACTCCATGATACAAATACAGTTCACAGGTAAGCTTTGGTGTTGGGTTCAAATTTCTTACACATATATCACCAGCTTGTGGATCTATGCCAAAGTCATGTATTGTATGTGACTAATAACATGTAGAGGGAATACTCACACATTTATGACCCCAAAATCTTCTATATAGCATTAATTCTATTTTGTATCAGAATGCAATTCAACCAGAGTAGAGCTCTCCGTCTGCTTTGCTTACAGCCTAGGATGATGGCAATATTGCATGTATGTATGCATGACATGTACATATGTATAGATGTATACATGTATGTATACACGTATGGTTTTTAAAGAAATTCTGTGCCCTACAATCACACTACAATCAAAATGGTGGAGCTCTATTGTTGGAGCTCTATTGGATGGAAGCAAATGTCACCATTTTCCTGCAGTACCTTCCTTTGTTCTCCAAACCATGTGGGCATGACTAGTGGTTGGTTGGTTTGCATTTAAAAGAAGTGCATGTACATGAGGTTTGAAATATTCTATATTTTGTAGAATAAAATGCAGGTGGATATCTGAATCTGTTCATATTTCCATTCACAGCAAGATCTTGAGGATCAGCTCAACTGTATGCAGAAAGATTTTAAATCATACACACAGTGCCTTTAGGGTTGGAGTTGTATAGTAAGAGAGCCTGTGAAGAGCAACGCTGGGGAATGTCCCCCCCCCCCCCATTATCTATTTATTCTGATTGTATGTCATCCTTTTCTCTTAGTCTTGGGTATTGTACTGCTGGGCAGGGCACCTCCATGGCACCACAGCCTTGCGGCAAGAGTACTTCAATGTCCTAGCTGCCCGCTGCCGGCCATAGCAACACCTACACGGGGCCATAGCAAAAATTCTTTGGCTCTGCTGCTTCACAACTCCTGGGCAGGGTACCTCCATGGCCCTATATCTTCGTGGCAAGACTACTTCAACAGCTTGGTGGCCCGGCCATAGCAACACCCATTGAATGACTCCTTGTGTCTTTATTGTATAAGATTAAGACCAGAATGGCCCAAAGAAAATAGCACACAAATCAGAAACAATTATAATGTGTAAGCCACTCAGAGTCCCCTTCGGGGTGAGAAGAGCAGCATATAAATGTTGTAAATAAATAAATAAATATTGTAGTGTAAGAAAGATAGTTTCTCAAACTCTGTTTAACAGGCAATATTAAGGAGCCACGACATGGAGAAAAATGGACAAATGTGGGGATATTTGTGCCAGGTACTGTATCTTGCCATGAATCTGCCCTGAATGTTAGTGTGAATTTTAAAGGAAATATCCAAACTGCTCTGCCTATTATTTTAAAGTCTGGATGAAACCCTGGAGCAGATTTACAGTCCCTTAGACACAAAAGCCACAAACTGCCACAATTTAGAAGCCTTACATCTTGAAAGCCCCCAAAGTTCTGCAATGTGGGTCATTTTCACGGTCAAACTATAGAGATGGTAGAAAATTTGAAGTGAACCATTTTTTCCCATAGTGGTGTTCTATAGTTTCTTTCTCTATTGGGTTAATTGTTACTCTGTTCCTTTGAGAAAAGCTGGCAAATCTACACTGTTGAGAAGAGGGAAAGATGCGTGTCAAGAACAGTCTGACTTTCCCCTCTTAACCTCTTGAGAAACACTCTTTGCTCTTCATGTGTAATAGTTTTATGCATCCACATTGATCCAGTCTCTGTTCAAATGTTTAAGTTACTTTTGAATCTGCTTCGGACACTCTTCTGAGCAATCTCATTCTTGTTTGTCTTATGCCTCCTTCTTCTTCTCCACACATGACGACCCCTGGGATGGGCTTCTGTCTGTGATGTGATCTGCAACAGAGAGCAAATGAAAGATTTTTGGGGATGGTGATGAAGGGGAAGGGGGAGGAAGCCCTGAGCCTCCTGTTTTCTTCAGAGAATACTTAGATTACAGCAGTCCCTTAGTCATTATTGAGGACCACACAGCAAACACACACAGCCAGCAAAGGGACTGAAAAACAATTTTTGTAGGAAAACAAAACAAAGGCTGTTTGTTAGTATTTACTGCATGGAAATTAGCCTGTCTCCCTTCCTTCCAAAAGTACAAATCAGATCACAAAAGTTACAATATTGAAAGATTAAGCATACACACACATACACACATGAACCAAGCTACTTCTAAGAGTAAATCATAATGAAATTTAATCCAACTGAAAAGCATTCTGATAAAAACGTAAAAGCCCCTTTTGACATTCCACAGGAAACAAAGAGGTAAAACTACCTGTGGTGTACTTTGCCATTACAAAGTACAGACCTTCATAATGCTACTATAGCATTAGGAGTGCTGTTTTTAATTGTTAGTTGTTGTTTATGCATATATGTTTTATTTAATTGTATTTTTAAATTGTTTTCATTTTATTTTGTTTTTAGGCACCTCCCATTTGGGGAGATGGTGGTGGGATACAAGAATAAAGTTGTTGTTGTTGTTGTTATTGTTGTTATTGTTATTATTATTATTATTATTATTATCATTGCAATACTCTAAAGGAAAGTCCAAAACTGTGAGTGGCTATCTTCCAGGGCAGATATTTTGTAAAGACTATGGGTCTTGTTCACCCAAAATACTTTGGATTATGACAGGGAGTATTCATGGTAATGCATAGTTTTTGGGAAAATTCATTTTCTCTACATCTGTTTGGAGGGCTTGCAACAATGTCCAAGGAGAATGGCAGGTGATTCTGTTTAAGAAGTCATGGGACTTTGATTACTTAAGCCCTGGCATCACCACACCATTGTTCCCAAGACATCAAATACTCCCCAAGACAACAAAAATGCTGTAAACAAGCCAGATGGAGAGTATTCTGTCTCCTAGTAAAAGCCTGTTAAATAGTCTCACACTATCAACATGAAAGCTGATAGCCGGGAGCTCCCGGTGGCGCAGTAGGTTAAACCCCTGTGCCGGCAGGACTGAAGACTGACAGGTTGCAGGTTCGAATCCGGGGAGAGGCGGATGAGCTCCCTCTATCAGCTCCAGCTCCTCATGAGAGAAGCCTCCCACAAGGATGATAAAACATCAAATCATCCGGGCGTCCCCTGGGCAACGTCCTTGCAGACGACCAATTCTCTCACACCAGAAGCAACTTGCAGTTTCTTAGGTCGCTACTGACATGACAAAAACAAACAAACATGAAAGTTGTCAGTCTTTTAATGAAAATCATCACCCAGGGTTATCAATCCATTCTTATACTGGAAGGAACTCTGAAAGAGGTCCTGGATCATTTAGGATTGCCACATTCACCCCACTGACAAAGGGAAGCTGGCAATAGCTTCTAAAAATAATTTATCTGGGATTTACACCACCTAATTCTAAGCCTGGAGAAATTTACCCATCCTCAAGGAGTCACTAAGAATCTGGTTAAAATCCTACAAAGACCCCTTTGGCAAATAAAGCCACAATAAGCAAAGCTTCATTTTAATGATGTTCACTGAGTTACTTGAGGCTGCAGCAGTACTTTTAGGTGTTGACTACATAGAATAATAGAATAATAGAGTTGGAAGAGACCACATGGGCTATCTGGTCCAACCCCTGCTATGCAGGAAACACACAATCAAAGCAGCCCCAACAGAGGGCCATCCAGTCTCTGTTTAAAAGCTTTCAAAAAAGGAGCTTCCACCACACTCTGAGGCAGAAAGTTCAATTGCTGAACAGCTCTTACAGTCAGGAAGTTCTGCCTAATGTTCAGGTGGAATCCCCTTTCCTATAATTTGAACCCATTGCTCCGAGCCCTAGTTTCCAAGTCTTCTCCCTCTTATGACACCCTGTCACATATTTATACATGGCTATCATGTCTCTCTCAACCTTCTCTTCTGCAGGCTAAACATACCCAGCCCATTAAAATGCTCCTCATAGGGTGTGGTCTCCAGACCTTGGATCATTTTAGTTGTCCTCCTCTGAACACTTTCTAGCTTGTTAATAACTCTTTTAACCTGTGGTGCCCAGAATTGGACACAGTATTTCAGGTGAGATCTAACCAAAGCAGAATACGAAGACACCATTATTTCTCTTGATCTAGACATTATCCTCCTTCTGGTGCAGCCCAAAATTATGTGGCCTGCCAGATATCCCTGGACTGCAAGTCCCAGCAGCCCCAGCCAGCTTAACCTATGGCAAGGAATGCTGGGCTTTCTAGTCCAACAACATCTGGAGGGCCACCGATGTTGTATACGAATGCTGTTGAAACAGATATATTGTGAATTATATTTTATCTTTGTACATGCACATTTATTCTACCACAGCTACACACACGGAAGGAAGACAAGCAATGGTATACTGTGGTCACTGATGCTGTCACTTATTATAGAACATATATCTTACAAAGGACAAGAACGTGTCTCCTAATGAATCTGAAATGGCAAGGATGCATTCTACTCTGATGCACTCTGGAACTTTTAGACACATGAGCATCAAACAGGAGATTAACCAGCATCTCATTAGATGGAATGTGTGAGGAAGTCTTGACTTGGGTGTGAACATTAGAAGAATATTAGTGCTTATCAGCTGATTCCTGGGTGCCCCCTTTAAGGCAATTAATATGCAAAATCCCATTGATTCCAAATCCACCGTAACTGACAAAGCAAAGCATTCTTATTACATATTGACAGAATGCATTGTAATGTCTCCCCAAGATGCTGCTGTGCATAGTAAAAATGCAACACTAATCCCAGTTAAACCTCCTCAGGTTGTGAGAATCACATTGCTGCACACATCGATGATAGTGATGATGGTGATGATGATATATTCTCCATTCTCATGGAAAAACTACTAACCAGGGGAAATTTTTTGGATGTATTCAGGGTGTGTGTGTGATGAATTCAACAGCATTTAGTTAACAGTGCACCAACCCAAAGGATATTGTTAACTGGATTGTTTGTAAATGTAAACTAACCAGGTATGTGGCTACTTAATGGTGGCTCTGATAGGAAATCTACGCCAGACTTTAAAGGAACTATCCGGTGTGCAGAATCAATTTGAACATTTTAAACCAATGTTTCTTCACCTTCCTAATGCGGTGACTCCTTAATACAGTTCCTCGTGTTGTGGTGAGCCCCAACCGTAAAATTATTTTCATTGCTACTTCATAACTGTAACTTTGCTACTGTTATGAATCATAATGTAAATATCTGATATGCAGGATGTATTTTCATTCACTGGACCATGTTTGGCACAAATACCCGATACGCCCACATTTGAATACGGGTGGTGGGATTGATTTTGTCATTTGGGAGTTGTAGTTGCTGGGATTTATAGTTCACCTACAATCAGAGAGCATTCTGAATTCCACCAATTGCAACATTCACACTTGTCTTGAGCGGACAAGAGTTCTTTCTCCCACCCTGGACATTCTCACTTGCCTAGTTTCCAACAGACCGCACAACCTCTGAGGATGCCTGCCATAGGTGTGGGCGAAACATCAGGAGATAATGCTTCTGGTACATGGCCATAATTGAACAATTCTACATGAAAATCATTTCCTGTCTCTTCCTGCTTCTTGTTGGAAGCAAGTCTCACCGACTTAAACAGAGCTTAGGTTAAGTCGGTTAGGTCTGTTGGCACCGGGACTGTGGTGCACCTGGCTGAATGTCAGCTGCATTAAGATCACTTCTGACCGAAAGGTCATGAGTTCGAAGCCAGCTCGGGTTGGAGTGATCTTCTGACCAATTGTGTAGCTTGTTGTCGACCTTTGCAACCCGAAAGACAGTTGTATCTGTCAAGTAGGAAAATTAGGTACCACCTATGTGTGGGGAGGCTAATTTAACTAATTTACGAAGCCATAAAAAACACTCCAGCAAAGCACTCCAGCAAAAGCATGCGGGGAATGCGGAAGTACTTCATCAGTGTCGCAGATGGATGATGAAAGCGACAGCTCCCCTGGAGGCCAGAAAAGGGGAATGTTAAATAGCCTCTGACTGTCTGTCTATATGTGTTGTGTGTCTTTAGCATTGAATGTTTGCCATTGTAATCTGCCCTGAGTCCCCTGTGGGGTGAGAAGGGTGAAATATAAATACTGTAAATAAATAAATAAATAAATAGTCTCACATATGTGAAATATATTATCATACTTCTCACTCACGTCACTGCTTTAGATAACTTTTATCATGTTGACGTGTGCTAGGAAGAGGAAGGGGAAGGGGAGGAAGGAGAATGTGAAGAAAAAGAAGAGGAGGAAGAAGTGCAAATTATTACCTTCCTTGTCACTCCTGATAAAGAAACAGAGATCTTGATCGTTTGTCTTAGCTAATTTGCTTTCAGCGTTGCTTCGGTGTTAGCATGCTACCCCAACTTCTTACCCAAAGCTGTCTTGTTTCCATTACCAGGCTAATGGCAAACTTCACTCTCCCATATAGGCTTTAAAGTGGCCAGTAATTGGTGCAAGGAATAAAATAATGTAGGAGGAACAGATTTGGGGATCACTGAAAGCTATTTTGGGCAGATGCAAGCTCACAGATTCCCTGAGCTCAATCATGTTACTCATTGCTCTTTGGAATTAATTCCCCTGCCTGGGAAACAACAAGAGAAGAGAAAATATTCATAAATCCGAAATGGGGTAAAAATAGCCACGTGATGGGAATTACCAGAAAGAAGATTCTGACTAAACATTCGGAAGAGTTTCCTGATGGCAGGACTTGCTAGGCAGGTTTTGAACTCTCTTTGCTTACATGTTTTTATGTAAATAAATGATGATGATAGAATAAAATAATACGGTTTGCATTTCCCTAACAACAACAACAACAAGAACAACACTTTATTTATATTCCACCATTCTCACCTCTTAGGGGACTCAGGACGGATCACTGTACACAAACACGGTAAAACATTCAATGCCGCTTTGCATCGACAATACACAGACAGAACAAACAGAAAGGAGGTGTGTTATTCGACTTGGTGTCCATCTTTGGTGCCATGGAAGATGAGTCCAGCCGTAGGGGGTGCTGTCGCTCTGCCTTCTGTGTCGAAGAGCCATCAGGACTTCCTCCTTCCTTTTGGTCGCAGGGCATTTTCTGATCTTCTTTCTTTATGGTATCATAAAACACCTCCTCCATAAAATACCTAATTTCTCTCATTACAGCTAAAGCTGTTTTCGACTGTTTAGGTAAATAGTGAGCAGGGCTGATGGTTGGCCGCTCATGCTGACCCAGGGCTTCGAACTTCCAACCTTTCAGTTGACAGATCTTATTGTTGCTGGTGATTTACCAGCTGTGCTAAACCTCCTGCCCAGACATCTAAAAACCTCCAAGAACATACTTTTTGCCATCTGCTGCTCACTTCTGCCATTGGGAAAACAGGTCTAATCACACATCCGGAGCCTGCTGAGTGTTTTCTCAAGGATCCACAATGGGGGAAAGGTACTCTTTTCATTGGGTTGTTGTAGGTTTTTTGGGCTATATGGCCATGTTCTAGAAGCATTTTCTCCTGACGTTTCACCTGCATCTATGGGACGCACCCTCAGAGGTTGTGAGGCCTCACAACCTCTGAGGATGCTTGCCATAGATACAGGTGAAACATCAGGAGATAATGCTTCTAGAACATGGCCATATAGCCCCAAAAACTTACAACAACCCAGTGATTCTGACCATGAAAGCTTTTGACAATACAAACTCTTTTCATATTTTCCTATAAGTGGAAAGAGACGAAAAGCACATTGTTGCTCCCCAAATGCCACATATAAAGACAGTCATTGGATGGCCCTGCTCTGTCTTTAGAAAGGGAGGCTACCAAGCCTTACAAAATAAATTGGTTTGACAATACAATGTGAACCCTTTTGCCCTTGGCCCAGAAAGCAGGCTGCAAAGCTTCTCTTAGGTCCAGTGTTGCAAAGTATTGCCTGTGGCTTCTGCTGCATCATGTTTAGATTTACAAATTACAAATAGGCTTAAAAAGAAATAATAAAGCACACAGTCACCAACTGCCATTTACTTCACATAGAATTTCCAGCACAATAGTTTGGCTGGATCACAAAAGAGTGTGTAAACCACAGATATACCTATACAAAATAATCCAGGACTTGGTTGCTTACTGTATTTTGACCTAGCAGTCTCTTTTCAATGGCACTGCATTACTTACAGGCAAAAAGGACCTATTTCTCTTCTCTTATTACTGGCTCTGCAGATAAATTGTACATTCTATTGTCTTCAACCAGAAAAGAAATGCATCTGTCTTGGTAAAACAAAATGGTCAAAAGTGGAACTCCTCATTACCTTTGGTTCTAAAAATATTCCATTTTGGTTGTTACCTGAAACACACTTCCTTGATAATAATAACCTTATCATACAGGCCACCAGAATCACCACGAAGCACTGCCAGAAGTATTACGTCATGGAATGGCTAAACTATTGCTGAACCAGCGTATACCACCAAACAAAGCCCTAACCCTAATCAATACAAATCTATCCATCTCATGTGCAAATCACATTTGCATAGGTGTAAGACCCATGGTGGCACAGCAGGTTAAACAGCTGAGCTGCTGAACTTGCTGACCAAAAGGTTGGTGGTTTGAATCTGGGAAGCAAGGTGAGCTCCCACAGCTTCTGCCAACCTAGCAGTTCAAAAACATGCAAACGTGAGTAGATCAATAGGTACCACTTCTGTGGGAAGATAACTGTGCTTCATGCAGTCATGCTGGCCACATGACCTAGGAGGTGTCTAAAGACAATAACGGCTCTTCGGCTTAGCAATGGAGATGAGCACCAACCCTCAGATATGACTAGAATAATGTCAAGGGGAAACCTTTACTAAGACCCATTTAACTTAGTGGGACATTTGTTTGTGTAAATGGTTCAAACGGCTATTCCGTATGGTCTCTTCCAACTCTATGATTCTATGATTTTAAAGCTCTTTATATGGTTTTAATTTTGTTTTAATTTTTAAAGTGTATATTGTTAAGGCATTGAATGGCTGCCTTGAGTCACCTTCAGGTTTGAGAAAGGTGGGATAGAAATATCGTAAATAAATAATAAAATAATACTCACATTTGCATGTTTTCAAATTGCTAGGTTGGCAGAAGCTGGGGCTAACAGCAGGAGCTCACCAAACTCCCTGGATTCGAACCAGAGGACCTTTTGGTCAGCAAGTTCAACAGCTCAGCAGTTGAACCCACTGCACTACCAGGGACTCTGTTCAACCAAGCAAAGCTATATCTTGCATTGCCTTGGCTCACTTATGATGGTCAGTTTTAAGAGCGTTATAAGGAAGATTGTATATAAACTACCACAGAATGAACAAATCTATAACTAGGGCAATGGCCTCTACCAAGGAAACAAATAGTTTATTAACTGCTAGGTCGTAATAGTTGTCCATAACAAAGCTGGACTTAGAGGAAGAGATCCTCTTGCATGATAATTGAGATTTGTCATTATGAGCTTCTTCAGGCTTGACCTCTCCCAGAAAAACCACAGAGCAGAATGGCAGTGGGATGCAGATGACATTGACTGAAATGAATTCACTGGAAAGCAAACTCAGATCCAATTGTATTAGTAATTCATGCCTTGCAAAAACCTTCCAACTTATTCCAGGAGTAATAATAGCATGCTCCTTTGCAATCCTGTACAACTAACTACATTGTGTATCCGCTGCATTCATTTAAATATGAATCTGTTGTTTTGTCGCTGTGCCTGGTTGAAAGATGGGGGTCTTTCCTCTCTCTTGTGCCTGATTCAACTTGTGCATCCATTGCTTGCAGAATTATAGGGGGCAAAAGACAGCATTAGATAAATAGTGCAGAAAAGTGGTGGACAAATTCCTCAAGTAACTCTGGCAGGAAACCTTCATCCTGAATATTACTATTCTAGTCCACGCATTGCTTTGAGAAGACATAAGATAAATAAATCCAAACTGGGCTACCCTGGATGCTGCTGCCATGTATATAAATTCATGGTTTAATTTATCAAAGTCGTTTTCGCAAAGGGTAAGGCTTTATGACTAAAACAAACACTATGTCATTATTCCAACATTCATTTTGTAACTTAAAGGGCATGATTTGATATTGATCATATCATGTGGCCCATTGCATAAGAGAGAGAGAGCTGGATCCTTAGATCAGAGCAATCTGGAGACAGAAAACATCCTCAGGGGAGTGCCGTTTCGGAAGATATTTGATCTTCCATATATGTTTCCATTGGTTTGGTCCCACAGGAGTTCCCAAATATCATTGTCATTCAGCAATATCATTTTACTTTTTAAAAATATTGAATATATAACACACGCACGCATGCACGCACACACACACATGCATATTGAGTCAGTTAGTTTAATGTTTAATATTTTTTAATGTTTTTAGGACAACCTCACTGGTGCAGGAATTATATAATTATGATATATGTGATTATTTTTATGTCTTTTTATATTTATGTAACTTGTGTTTTTCAATGACTGGATTTATTACTTATATATTATTTGGGCGGGAGGATGGTTTTTATATTTTTGTATTATGTAGTTGTCCTTATTTATTAGCCATTCATGGAAGAAAAGTGGGATAAAAATAAATAATTTAATATAATAATATAATATATCACACAAAGACACACTTTACAAAATATGTAGACATTCACAAAATTACTTATATATGGGGATATTCATTTCACTAACATATATATCTTCTAACACGTAAGCTAACAAAATAACATTTTCAAAATAGGTGGCTTCTTGCTTTCCTACTGGAAGACTTTGGAAGAGCCTACTGGAAGAGGCTGTGTATAATTAAGCTAAATTCCCACTGTTATTTATTTTTTTATTAGTCATCCAATGTTATAATATTTTTTTCAGTGTTTTATTAAAATTATTTTGATTTTTAAGATGTCATCTTCAAGCATTATTTTTTTCTCCATTCACATTAAAATGTAATAAAATTTAAATTTATGCTGTAAAAAACCACAATAGAAATTATTTTAAAAATGTGATAAAAATTCTCAATCTTTTATAAATTCTTTAATTGTTTTTCCCACATCAATATTACTAGCTTATCCATTTCTGCTGAATATGCATGCTGAGTGGGGAATACATGTCACCACATTAAAACAGTGGAGATGTCTCTTAATGAGACATGCTGCATTGTCACATTATGGCTTCTCCCAACACCACTGGGGAAAATATACTGTTTAACTGGTATTGCACCACCTGACATCTGTTGGGAAGTAGCAGCCAGTAATGAAAGGACCAAGGCATTGACATCTCCAGCCCCTCCTCTATTCTGATATCAGCCAGCAAGCCAGCACCTTAAATCGAGATATAGCTTCCTAAGATCTACAGAGACACTCACAGAAACACCTCAGCAAGTGAGAGTCTAAAAGTGGCAGGCTAAAATTCAGTACCTCAATCTGTGGCTGAGACTGGATGAGGAACACCTTCCTGGGCACACAGAAGATTGGGCAATCTGGAAGGCACTGAACATGCTGGGCTCTGGCACCACGAGATGCAGAGCTAACCTTAAGAAATGGGGCTACAAAGTGGGGTCCACAACATGCAAATGTGGAGAAGAGCAAACCACAGACCACCTTTTACAATGCAGTCTGAGACTCGCCACATGCACAATGGAGGACTTTTTCACAGTGACACCAGAGGCACTCCAAGTGACCAGCTTCTGGTCAAAGGAAACTTAGTATAATGCCAAGTTTTTTACTTTGTTTGTGGTTTTTCTATACACTATAACTGTATTCTCAATTTGCTTGTGACACAATAAATAAAAATCATTTTCTACCAGCTCACATGTTTTAATTGACATAGTGCAAATGGACTGTTTAACACAAAGACTAAATAATGCATGCAAAAAGACGGATTGGTCAGGTTTCAAAGACTTCATTAAAACAATGAAAATTCCATTACTGATAGATTTGTCTAACATATGAAAAAGGAACTGAAAGAAGTGACAATGAGAAGATCAGAGAACTTTTAATTTTATTCATTACATTTGGCCTGGCCCTTAGTTTTTAAATGTGTCATGGTGTTATTGTTTAATGTTTTACTGTTATTGCTTTAATGTTTATTGGTTTGCTTTTTGAGTTTTATTGTTGTATTTGTTATGCCGTTGTTTTATTGAGGGCCTTGGCCTTTGTAAGCTGCACCGCGTCCTTCTGGAGATGTTAGCGGGGTACAAATAAAGTTAATAATAATAATAATAATAATAACTTTGAAACTTCGAAAGTTAATCATCCTCAGAAGACATTGGGAAGTTCAAATAAATTTTTATTTTTATATTTTCTCTCTCTCTCTTCTTTTCCTACTTTTATACTCTTTCATCACAATGTTTTCACCTACTTTCGCTGTAAATAACACAAGAAAAATCCACAATAAAATATTTTTTTTAAAAAAGAAAAAATGTAGTGAAAGCAAAGTGGTCATATCTTACAATTATGCTATTTCTTTGGATTACATTAACTATAAAAAATTACTGTTCCAGGCTCATGCAGAAGGATTTTGTAAAACAAGTGGAACATAGAGACTGCCCATAGGAATGTCCATTTGTCCACTTCACTGAAACAATTCAACACAGGAGAATTTGACAGATTCTATCCAATATGTTTTTAAATGCTTTTTCCTGTTTCCACATGCATCAGGAGTTCAAAAGACAATTTCTCTATGGTTTCAGCTCACCCCCCACCCCCACCTCCTGGTATCTCCACATTTTTGACACAGTTCACCCACAAAACACCATGGATAACAGCCAGGAGTCTATCTGAGTCATATGATGGGCTCTGTGGTAGTTTGTGGAAATGGGGGAGGGTTTGCATGTAATGAAGTCCTTAAACATTTCCCTACACTCATTAGAAGTGTTCCCTCCCTACTTCGCGGTTCGCTTTCCACAGACTAGCTGTTTTGTGGGGAAGGAGGAGGGGGGAAAGGAGGAAGAGGAGGAGGGCTTGCTTCCTTTTCAAAGTTCGGAGTTGTGCAAGCTGAAGGCACCAGAAGATCATTTGGGGAACAAGGAGGGGGAAAAGGCGGAGGAGGATGGCTTACTTATTTTTTAAAAATTAAAAGTGATTTTAAGAAGGAGTCATCACAGAAGAAACTCTAGGCTGACATTTCATGCTATGATTTAGGTCATTAGAGGTAGGGGAAGGGGTGTGAGAGGGAGATTTGTTTCGGAGTGGAGAACATACAATTCTGAAAGACAATCTAAGCAAGCAGTTCATTGAGCTTGCAATTTCTTTTTGCAAATTTTGGATTCTTACGATGCAGAATTCCCAAGATTACCAACACACCATCTTGAATATAATCATCATTTCTAATCACCACTCCTATGGGTCATGTTGATTTGCACTTTATCCATGTCAGAAGCACTTCCCATCAATATTAATCAGAGCTCTTCCCCTCCTGTGCTCTGTTCAGTATTGAGGCAGAGGCTTGTGATGTGTTTTGCACATGTTGATGAATATAACAGTCATGCCTTCTACCCGCTTGTGCATGCGTGTATCTATATCTATATCTGTCTCATATATGGACATGGTATTCAAAATAATTGCCTTATCTACTGACACATTGTATGTTAAGGATTCTACAGCTGCTAAAAATCTTACCTGATATGTTCAGAAGTGTAGAGATCCTAAGAGAATCATTTAGAGTTACATGGACTCATTACATATGAATGTGCAAAGAAGAGGTTTCTAATTTCTGGACAAGCAATGGGGAAAGGAACCCTGAGGATTTATATATATATATATATATATATATATATATATATATATATGCATGTGTGTGTGTGTGTGTGTAAAACATTATATTCCGTGAGAGTATGAATCTTTTGGCTTATGACCCCCCTGTGAATTTCATAGGTTTTTCGTAGACAAGGAATACTTGGAGATCGTTTTGCCTACAGACCCTGCGGCCCACTCTAATCTTAACCAGGGCTAACTCTACTTAGCTTCCAAGATCAGATGGAATCTGGTGCCTTTAGGGGATTTACATAATATCAAAATTACTGTTTGAATTGGGAAGTCTTGTATTCTCAAGGGGGTCTTAACCAACCCGTAACAACTCCTAATATTTGCCAAATGTTGGGGTGGGAACAAATATTAATCATAATTGTCACAGAATCCTCAGAAGAGCTGAAATTATGAGGGAAACAGAGTATGCCTTAAATGCACGAGCTTCACTCATATTTGAATTACTCTTGCCACTCTTTAAAGAGAGGAACATCTATGAGAAATCTCTCTTTTTTCACTCCGTGGCATTGGTTCAGCCCTTGGTTACCAGAATTCTGCTGTCATCTGAACACCTGTTATAAACTTTAGATTAGCACTGTTCGGTTCCAATAAGGGAAACAAAGCCTGGTCATCTCCTTTTTAAAAACTGAACAAGCTCTGTAAAGGGATAGAAGTCTCATCTGACACTCCAATCAGGAAATTGACAGCGATAGTACCCTTCGTACTGGTAGTCTGTTGTCCTTGCCCATGGAGACAAGAGACAGGAAGAAGAATACTGTTCCCACTGGCTGTGTTTTAAATGCCGGCTGGAGTTATTATTGGCTTGATGGCAACTGATGGCAGTGGCAGCGGCAGCAGGCCAGTCTGTAGGGAATTTGCGGTGCCTTTGCCATTACTGCTGTGGCTTGAATGGAACAGTAATATGTTTTGACTGTTGTTGGGACTTAAGAAGTAATTTTATCCAGGAGTATCTCTACTGACAGAGTAGTCAAGTGGTGAAATGGGGTGGGAGCGGGGAGCGGAGGAGTGGAAATAGATGCTTTGGATAATTTATTTACAATAACCTCACAATCAAAGCTGAGATTAAAAAAAACCAGCAGTGTGTGTGTGTGTGTATTGGAGAGGGAGAGAGAAAATGGCAACAGTGATGAAGATGATACTGTTGTACTTGTCGGCATAATTGAGAAGTTTGGAAAGCTTCACTCAAAAGAAATATTTTATCTAGTATGTGTCCACTCAGTATTTTGATGAAAACATGATCCCAGTTCTACTCCTGAAAAAGAGCACAACTTTTCTGTTGTTGATGTGTCAATGCTCAATTGCTCTGAATGGATGTTATAATACAATATTGTAGGACAACGGCATAGTTCTCTAGAGGTTTCAAAATTCCTAACCAGAAATTCTTGAAGTTGACATTCAGCAACATCTGGAGGACCATACAATTCCCATCCCTGCAGATGTTGAAACCCTAAAAGAAGGACCTTTGAGTTCAAAAATACTGGTGAGAAGAGCTATAGATGCCAGGGTTAAAGATTAGCCCTTTTCACTTTGGGTAAGGTAGCAAAATTCTCAATCATATATTTAAGAGGAGATGAAAGTACAGATTTTTATAGTGGAATTTCTGTTGTATTTGCACCTGTGTTGGACGTTTTATTTAGGGCATTACGATTTATCTCCAAAGTTTCTTGCTATGCATACAGACCATTACTATAATCAACTCCAGCCCTGTCACTTCCTTGGATCTTAATTTGTTTCACTCATTTTAGTTTCTCTTTTATTGTTATGTCAGATGATTAAATATAAAGAAAATGATCAATCTATGTATCAAATACATGAATCTGTACTCACAATCATAGAATAACCACTTAGATATAAGAGATGTATAATCATAGAGTGGAGAAAGCATATGTGATCTCAATGGGCTTCCTTAAGTATAGTTAAGAGAACATATATTAATAAAGCTGAAATAGTACACATAAAAACCAACAGTTTGAAATAGATTATAGAAGTATTTCAGAACATTTAAAGACATCTATCTTTGCTTTTTAAAGATATCTTTGCACTGAGACCAGATGCACATAGCAAATAATGCACGAAGAAGAGACAGTTAATGTGTGTATGTATATATTGTTTTACATTTATACCTTGCACAGTGCCCAAACAATATCCTTAAAATGGCTTTAAGTTCAGCAAGAGAAAGAGTGAAAGAGAATAAATTGGCCCAGCCCGTAGCCAGGATTTTGATTCCGGAGGGGGTGAGTTTGATTCGGGGGGGGGGGGGGGGGGGAGGCTGAGATTGAGTGAAAGAAGGTCTACCCTAGCAAACCTTTTATATCGTTACCCCAATACCCCCAAGCATATGGGATTAGGGCTGGGCAGTTTCGTTCGTTAATTTCGTAATTCGTTATTAATTCGTTATTTTTTTTGATAACGAAGCGATATTGAACCATTCAGGAGCAACTATTGTTTCGAAATTGTTTTGTAATTGTTTCGAAATTGTTTCGTTATTATTTGGTTATTATTTCGTTATTATTTCCGTATGTCTGTATAACCCCCTGTCCCATTTGGTGGGTTTTTTATCGTAATGCGCAATCGCGTCCGCCATTAATGAATCGATTCGTTATTGTTTTGAAATTGTTTCGTAATTTCCGAAATTTCGTAAATATCAAACTTTTTAAAAGAAAAATTTCGGAATTCTTTTAAATAACGAAACGCAAAACCCCCCTAAAAACGAATCGAGTTTAGAAACAAATTTTTCCGTGGTTGGACAGCCCTATATGGGATATATTGAGCATAGTGATCAGATCATGATATGAATAAACATAACAGTTTAAATAATGTACCCCTCAAGCCCCCCCCCCCCCAGCTACATGCCTGAATTGGCCCTAGAGAGTGGTCTGGAGGCATATGATATAGTTTTTCCTAGTCAGCATCTGGATATGCAACCATCAAACCCAGCTATCAATGTAAATATTTGTTGTAGCACATTTCACATTATTTCTCCAAAAAATCCAGATGATCAATCTATCTATTGGCTATGTGAAATGGCAGAAATAGTCTGTAGTGAGTGGGTTTCAAATATTACAGGTGATCACTTGTAGCCGAATATGATTGTCTTCCAATAGTGGAGTCTTGATGAGACCTATTCTGGAGCCACATGATCTTTCACAATGAGGACATAGATTTCCAAATGGAAGGCGGTCACAACAAAGGTTTGCTTGACAAGGTTTTGGCACATTTCTTCCCTTTGTCCTGAATTTGTGTCTCCTCAAAATCCAAAGTACTGTTGGTAACAGCTGCCCTCTAGTTAGAACACTCAAGGGCCAGGGTTTCACAGTTCTCTATGTTTATACCATATTTTTTAAGGTTAGCTTTAAGCCTATCTTTAAATCTCTATTTCTATCCACTAACATTCCAGTTTCCATTCTTCAGCTGAGAGTAAAATATCTGCTTTGGGAGACAGTGATTGAGCATTTGGACAACATGGCTGGTCCAGCAAAGTTGATGGCGGAGGATCCTCACTTCGGTGCTGATGGTCTTTGCTTCTTCCAGAATGCTGATATTTGTCTGCCTGTCTTCCCAATAGATTTGTAGGATTTTTGAAGGCAATGTCGATGGAATCTTTCCAGAAGCTAAAAGTGACTTTTGTAGATGACCCTTCGCTGGATTGTCACCTTGTTGTGTTGAGCGAGCTTGTGTGTTCCAGTGAATCTATGAGTGAAGCCGTCAGGGGTAATGTACTCCCAGATGGGCCTCCCATGGTGGCTTACATTAGGAGGACTATAATCAATCAGAAAATAGAATAAGAGTATTGGGTGACTAAACAGTTGACTTGGCAGAGCTTCACAGTACAGAGTAAATTAGTGAAGTCGTAACTCTCAGAGGCTTCATTCAAATGTATGTTCTACTTTCATTGTTAACAAAAATGGACTGACACTTCCTGGGAATGCTTTCAAAATAATTAGCACCAACAAACAACAGACATTACAAATCAAAGGAGCAGAAAGATTAACAAACCTGCAAATGTGTTATGCAATTGTGTGTCTCCTAAAGCATAAATAGCCCAGCTTGAGGGCTATTTCTCTCTCCCATTCTAAACATGGTTTTTTCAAAGAAGATTTTACATTAACAAGATATTTCACCTTCCCTTTGAGAGTTCAGCACACAGGACCAGCATGGTAACACACCATTGCCTATCATTTTTTTTTCCTGGTGCAAAGATGTTTATTGTATTACACAAAAAGACTTTGACTACTCTTCATGGTTAAAAATTGTCATATTAACAGCGGATGCCCATGCCAATTGCCATAAATGTCCCAAATGTTCCTCCACTCTGCATCATGGTTTTGCCAATGCCACCCATCAGTTCTCGTCAGGCCCGTAGCCAGGATTTCGTTTCGGGGGGGGGGGGGGGCTGAGTCTGAGTGAAAGAGGGTCTACCCTGGCAAACCTTTTGTATCATTACTCCAATACCTCCATGATGGGATATATTGATTATGGTGATCATATCATGATATGAATAAACATAACAGTTTAAATAATGCACCAGTAAGGCCTTTTCGAGAACCACCATGAGAATTTGGGGGGGGGGGGGGCTGAAGCCCCTCAAGCCCCCCCCCTCCCGGCTACATGCCTGGTTCTTGTCCTCTCATGCCAATCCTGAGACAAGAAAATGTACCAAACAGTGCACCAGCTGCCATACCAACAGCAAAGCCCATCATGAAGCCCATTTTCACTCGGTCAAAACAACTGGGTTGCGACTGGCCATACGGCCCCACTGTTACAGGCATCAGGCTCCTTTCTCTTGCTGAACTTCTGCGAAGCCCAATGGGAGGAAAGGAATGGAAGCCTGTGTCCCAAGGTCGGCTTGGGAGCTCCCTCTTTCTTCCCCCCTCTCCTCAGAAGAGGCCCCCTCAAACAGCCCTCTTTACCTCGACCGCTACCTTTGCCTGTCATTGTTAACATTTCCCTCCCCGCAAAAACTTTTTCCAGGGTTCTAGTGCAGCAGGCAGGACAATCTAACCATAGAGGGCCAAGTGTTAGGCCTGTGCGGTTTCGTTCGTTAATTCGTTATTTCGTAATTAAATCGTTATTTTTACCATATCCGACGCGATTTCAAAACATATTTTCAAACCCGGAAGGGTTTAAAAATATCAAAACAGCAGCCCCATTTTTTTTACGAGCTTCAGCTCGTGTCGTTAATGGGATGGAGGCTGCTGAGTGCTGCTGGTGCCTGGGAGCCAATCCGGCGCTCCCAAGCACCCCAGCAGTGCACCGTGGCAGGAGCCGGAGCCGATTGGATGACGCGCGCGCGCTCACCCTTACAACCGGCCTCCGCGCGCCATCCAATCGGCTCCGGCTCCTGCGCCCTCCTCCTCCTCCTCCTGACACTTCCTGCAACACAGCTGGGAGGAGGAGGAGGAGGGCGCAGGAGCCGGAGCCGATTGGATGGCGCGCGCGCGCGCTCACCCTTACAACCGGCCTCCGCGCGCCATCCTCCTCCTCCTCCTCCTCCTCCTCCTCCTCCTCCTCCTCCTCCTCCCAGCTGTGTTGCAGGAAGTGTCAGGAGTTTAAAAATGTTTTGTAAATATTTACGAAATTTCGTAAATAACAAAACATTTTTTTGTAAAGTTTTGTAAATATTTTAAATAACGAAACAAAAAAACACCCCAATTACAAATCGATTTTAGAAACAATTTTTTTCTTGATCAAACAGGCCTACCAAGTGTGGCTACAGAATATGGAAAATGGGCATTTAAATTAGTCGGTCCAGATTACTCTTAAAATCATATAACCTGGATTTATATACTGATGCAGCCCCTCCTGGTTTCTACACACTTTAAAAACAGTTAAAAGACAGAGTCCCATGGAGCACATTATATGACACAAGATTACTTCTGGAGGTTCCCAGGAAGACTTTAAACTGTTTTTAAAGTGTGTAGAAATCAGGAGCATCTTCAGAGCTCCTGATTCGTGCAGAAATGGCTAATGACGCTTATTTTAACATGGGATGGAAACATGGTAGATTGTTGTAGTGACATCAAAATGAAGGTAATCCTGTGGATGGTTTCAAAATGTGCCTCGATGTTTCTTTCCTTGCAAGTAATTTTTCTGCATGAAGCCTGTAAGGCAGTTTTAAAAAACAACTTATTCTTCAGGAATTGTGCAATTTTGATATATTACAAGTGCGCTGTTGCTATGTTTTTCCCTGACCGTGTTCTCAAAATGATGTGTCAGGAGCTTTGGACTCCTGATGTGTCACTATTAGACTTCAATTAGTCCAATGGGCGGCAGCCAGATTTCTCACTGGGGTGGTGTACAGGGAGCATACTATTATTCTGTTACGTCGGCTCTACTGGCTGCCAGTTTGCTACTGAGCCCAATTCAAAGTGCTGGTCTTGGCCTATAAAGCCCTAAATGGTTCTGGTCCAACTTACCTGTCCAAACACATCTCCATCTATGAGCCAACAAGAACTTTAAGATTGGCTGGGGAGACCCTGCTCTCGGTCCCACCCCCTTTGCAAGAATGATTGGTTGGAATGAGAGACAGAGCCTTCTCAGTGGTGCCCCCCTAGCTGTGGGACTACATCCCTAGTGACATCAGGCAGTCCCCATCTCTTCTGGTTTTCAGAAAAAAAAAGTTAAAGACATGGCTCTGTACTAAAGTGTCTGAAGAATAAGCTATGACAGTTTCAACACAAGCTGAATAATGATTATGAGCAAGGATTATAGATGAATGGTACTATGCACTTTATATATTTTTAATCAGTTTTTAATTCTATGTGTTTATTTGCTTGATAGTTTTAATTGTTTTAGTTGATGGCATATGTTTTATGATTATGTTTTAAATGGCATTGAATCTTGCCGGAGTTGTAAGCTGCCTTGAATCCCCCTATAGGGGTGAGAAATGCGGGGTATAAATGAAGCAAATAAATAAATAAAGGAGTTTTCTCTGAGGGGCCTAAGGACCCAGCCAGACCCCTCCAGTAAGTTTACAGGGGAAAATGGGGGGGGGGGGCTGGGGGCTGGCTAGATGCCCTTCTGGGTCAACCTATAATGACCTGGGAAGGCATGTAACCACCCCCTCAAGGAAAATCTGAGGATTTGGCCCTCTGTGTCTTAAATCTCGAAAAGAATTGGGATTTTAAATTCCAATTCCTTTCAAGCTGTGGACCTGTCTGGATGGACCTTAAGGCTAGTACTATATTGTCCTATATCCCTGGATCTGATCTCATATTATCTGCTTATCCCAGATTACTTGGCAATGCAGACTCATATAATCCAGTTCCATGCAGATAATCTGGGATCAGATCCTACGATATAGGGCAGTATAGAAGGAGCCCCAGCCATAGATAACCATACACGTTTTCTTCCATTATTATATATAAGAATGACAACAGCACCAAGACAAATGTTAATGCTGATTTTTTAAGGGCAAACTCCACTACAAGGCAATTTCCAAAATAAAATACAAACCAACATATCTATATAAATAAAAATGTAATGATCGTTTGTGGGATTAACATAACTCAAAAACCACTGGATGAACTGACACTAAATTTGGACACATTACACCTATCAGGCCAATGAGTGACTAAGGTAAAGGTAAAGGTAGTCCCCTGACATTAAGTCCAGTCATGTCTGACTCTGGGGTGTGGTGCTCATCTCCATTTCTAAGCCGAAGAGCCAGCATTGTCCGTAGGCACCTCCAAGGTCATGTGGCCGGCATGACTGCATGGAGCGCCGTTACCTTCCCGCCGGAGCAGTACCTATTGATCTACTCACATTTGCATGTTTTCGAACTGCTAGGTTGGCAGAAGCTAGGGCTGACAGCGGAAGCTCACGCCGCTCCCCGGAATCGAACCTGCGACCTTTCAATCAACAAGCTCAGCAGCTCAGTGCTTTAACCCACTGTGCCACCAGGGGCACAATGAGTGACTATCAGTCATAAAAATACTGAAAAAACACAGTAGAAGAGACTTAAAAAGCAAAAAAACCCCCAAAATTACATTACAACACATGAATAAAACCACATATCTATACGCAAACACACATATACACAAATATATACACATACATATAAATACACAAAACACGCACAGACTGGGCAACAGCAACACATGGCAGGGGGCAGCTAGTATAATATAAAATAAATAATAAAAGCTAATGTTAGTTATAAAACATGCTACAATTAGCTCCAAAGATATTACAATCCAGTATTAATGATACAATAAAATATAGCTAAAGGAAAGAGAAAAGCCAAGGTAAGCAAATAGCTCTTAATAATAGAGTTTGTTGCGCTCTAGCAGGTAATGTGCTCTAAATATTTTATTTCTCAAATACAGTTCAAAGGAGGTTTCCTCTGTTTTCCTTTTCAAGAAAAAGCTACCTTTTAGGCATAACTGAAACAGTCTTCACCTCTTTCCCCATAAGCCCCGAAGGATGAACAAAAGTACTTTTGACCTATGGCTGGATTGTTTATCAATGTCAGTTGCCACAGTTCCCTTTCATCTCATGATATTTTGGAGAACGTCATGCAGGAACACCACAGAAAAAAATTACAACAAAATATAACATCTGGCAACTAGGTGGTGCTGAAAATCTACCAATGGGTAAAAACAAAAAGTTTTTTTTAAAAAAAGAGTGAAGGAAAAACATCTGCATAAGAGTGAGGAACTGATAGTCCGCTAATTTGGCCCCAGAAGACTTGGGTAAGAGCCAATGCTGTAAGATACAATCATTTGCTAGAACCATTGCTGGCCACCAACTCCAAGGTCTTTGATCTATATATGAATTATTTCTGAACTCACATAGACCTTACAGATTGCTTGTTTCTTTAGTTCTTCCATCTCCATTTGTTGCAAAAGTAGGTTTGCTTTGTATAATTATTCATGGCTTGGCTATTAGCTAGTTCCTAATAGGGTTGCTTTCTTTCACAATGTCAAAGAAGGTCTGAAGATAAATGATGCCTAATTAGTAAAGCTTCCTTAGATAATCAGTCAACCTGCAGCAAAGCAGGCATTGCTCTGTAGATACTGTGTATGCTGCCATTGATAGTGCTTTGCTTATTGGGGATCATGCTTCAAATTGCTTCACAGATGACATTTTCTTCACACAACAGTGTTCCTCATCTTGGGGACCTCCAGAAGAATTGTACTACAAAGGCCAGTCTGGCTGGGGATGGTGGGAACTGGAAACCAAGACATCTAGGAGAAATCACATTTAGGAAAATAGCCACATACAAACAAGTATTTCACTTGTGATTGTGTACAGGATTGTGTACAGGCAAGATATCATATATTGAAAAAAATATGAGATTCAAAATACACATGGCAGTGGTGTGACCCACCTGTCTGCTCAACAGTGTTGTGCATGGAACCATTTTCCTTCATTTCATTGATTGTTTCATTACTTTTGTTACCTTCAAGAACATGTAATGGCAAAGCTCCTCAAGGTACAAAAATCAGTTCAACATCTAAGCAAGTGGGAGCCGAACCATGCCTCTTGCCTTGAAAAGTGTGTGTGAGTTGTGCAGGCCCAGAGAGCGCACCCACCTGCCTACAGCCAAGTGCCTCCTCTAGATTAAGAATGAGAACTTTGCCTCTTGCCTTGGAAAGAGACTGCATGTGTTGCCATGCAGGCTCAGAAAGTGTGCATGCCTGCTCGCAGCCAAGCGCCTTCTCTGGAGTAAGAGAACTCTTCCTTGCCTTGGAAAATGCGTGTGGCATGTAGACCCAGAAAGTGCACATGCCTGCCTGTAGCCAAGTGCCTCTTCTAGAGTAAAAAATTGGTAAGAAGCTCCTTAAAGTGTGCACTTGCCTGCAGCTGAGCGCCCCTCCTCTAGAGAAACGCCTAAATGCCTGCCTAAAATGATGGGAACCCCCCCCCCCCCCCAATAATGGGCTGATAGAAAATGGTTCTTTCGGCACACCAGAGCAAAAATAGATATCTGCCCTCCCTATTTCAGGACGCTCCCAAAAATGGATCGGGGCCTCCACCGAAAGCCAGGACATGAAACAGGTCAAGGTTTACCCCGAAAGTACAAGCCTACTGCTTAAATCCATGGGTGCTCCAAACATTTATACAGCCAGTATTGTTCCTAGCATATTTGACACCTTTAACACTCCCTCCTTTATCTAACAAAATAATTTTCAGTAATAGTCATGAACATAAAACAATCCTTAAACACAAATAAAAGCTCCAATTGACCACATAGTGTGATAGAATTGAAATAACTCAAGTCCTGTTTCTTCAATCTTTGCAATCATTGTGCTTTCATTATTTTGAATTACTGTTTAAATGCCTCTGTTGTTATTATTTTCAAGCAATTTTGTTCTGAAAACACTGCCACACTTATTTTGCAGTTATGCTTTGATTACTTAGGATTGCAAGGACTAAATAAAGAAGGTGAAAAAGCTAAAAATCCACACATTGGAAGAGCTATGTGAAGGAAAATAAAACGCTGCTAGCTGTCCCAGACCCTCTTCCCATTCCCCATCTCTTTTAACTTTGTATTGAATGGGTCCATGTTTCAGTTTCCTCCCAACAAGGGACAATGCTTTTGCTGCTGTTTGGAACTCACGTTTAGGAAAGTGAAACCTGGTCTGAGCAAGATCTTTTTCATTCATGTCATGTCAGGACTTGGTGTCACTTTGGGTATCCTTGGGGACAATGCATGCCCTTAATTTCTGCACTTGGGGTGGACACCAGCACCCTCACTGAAATGCCACTGTGTACAGTAAAGTTTTATGGGTGAGGGAAGGTGAACTTTTTCTATGACCATGTTCTTCCTTACTGCTTCACATTTCAAAATGGCAAGGGCAGCCCTGCTTTTCTTTTCAGCTGATAATCCAATATAGTATAGTGTGAGAGGGCTTGTCCTGCAAATATGAAAATGTGGTTGGGTGCCCTATATGTTGTCACAAATGGGTCCCAGCAATGCCAGAAATGAAGGCAGAAGCATAGCCCTCCTTTTCTTCCTAAAGGCAAGAAGCCTCCATGCAAGGAACACACAACAGGAATAGGATAATCTCCAGCACTATGTCCCAGAAGCACTTTATTAGAGTTTAAGACTCTCTGTACACTGCACTTGCCCGGAAATTCAAATACCACCTGCCACACCCAGCACTTTTTAACCTGTACCCATCACTGGCCCGGCTCTGGTTTTTATTGCATAATTGATGTATTGTTTTTTTATTGCTTATGTTTTAATTTGCTTTAAATTGTACTGTTATTGTTTTGCTGTTGTTGTGTTGAGGGCTTGGCCTTTGTAAGCCGCATCGAGTCCTGCGGGAGATGCTAGCGGGGTACAAATAAAGTTTAATAAATAATAATAATAATAATAATAATAATAATAATAATAATAATAAAAGTTACATTGAAAGTGGTGCAGCTGGCATTTCTTCAACTTCCAGACTCACCTAGATATTGATTAAAAGTACACAACACAACTTATGGCTCACCAAGGGTGAAAATACATTGTGCAGATCTCAGAATTCTCCTCTCCTCCTTCTTACGTTTATTTATATTTATATCCTACTCAAAGTGGCTTACAATTAAAAGCATTACAATACAACTTAAAATGTACAAATATTAAAACAGTGTTAATCAGCATTAATATTGAAAACAATTAAGGTCAAATCCATAAAATCCTTCAGCTGAAAAGTTCACTGTCTATGATGGCTGAGACTTTGGGAGAACTGTTCAGGCAGTGATGAACAAGGGTTACAACACAAGGTTCTGTAGGTTTGTTCTTAAGTTGAACTTGGATGTAAGTTGCAACAGGGACTTTAAAAAAGTAACTCCAGACATTTTTTTTAGTTTTGGAAGGCATGGAAACAAGGATTGGTGATACAAGCTTAAGTGGAGGCAGCTTTTCCCCATGATAACTCTTTTAAGGAGTGAATTTCCCTTCTGAGGGGTAGATTTCTCTCACTTCCTGTTGTCTCACCCCATTTGTAAATAGAGGTCATATGTAAGTCAGATGATTGTATATCAGGGACTACCTGTAGTCCAAAAAAGTAACTTTGCCAAGTATGCCTCCAAATACCTTCACTATGTATAGTAGTCTGAGAGACAGCATAATGTAATGGTTTGAGTGTTTGACCACAACTCTGGAGAACTGGGTTTGATTCCTTTCTTGGCCATGAAAATCTAGTGGGTGACCTTGGGCAAGTCACATATTCTCAGCCCCAGAAAACCCTATGATAGGTATACCTTAGGATTGCCATAAGTCAGAATCAACTTGCAGGACACAATCACAACAAGTAGTTTATCAATCTACCTATTCAGATAGATTGCAATTATATCATGGGAATAATTAAAATGGAGATATCTATGGATACCTGAGACTTGAGCAAGGCTGTGGATAACAGGTTGACTTGGAAATCTCTCATTTGTTGGAGTGTCATGTTGAAACGATCTGATGGCAATTAACAACAACATCAAAGGAAAGGAGAGGGGCATATTAAATAGGTTGTAACAATATTTAATTCCATAAACATGCAAATTAAATGTTTAATTACAACATCTGGTAAAAGTTTAGTAGGACATAACGAAAGTATAAAATGAAAGAAAGCTGATATATATAACAAATCATGAAAGAACATGTTTTGTTCAATTTGCCAATGGCTAATTTAATAAGTATTTTTAGAATAGGCTCCATAGATTATAACATAATTATTTCTTTACTACAAAGTGAAAGAAGTATAACGTCGCCTACTCATAGTGTTTCAAATGGAACAGCATATAATTATTTTAAAATATAAACATAAAAAGTCATTTGGGTGTGGAATCTTTACCCTAAATCCTTAAAGGCTTTAGAAGACATTGTACCTATTAATCAAGGAAAACATTCATTTCCCAACACTTAATGACTGGCGGGGAAATGCGAGCTCTACAAGTGATACAAAAAGACATTCTGCCAATCAGATAGCATGTATTCAGAATTCAGGTATGTGAGAGACATGTTTTAAAAAGTGATCAAAAAAGCTTCGTAAAAATAGCTTTGTCAATCAAAAAGCAAGCTATACGGTGTACCTACTAGGCCTGTTTGATCAAGAAAAAATTTGTTTCTAAAATCGATTTGTAATTGGGGTGTTTTTTTGTTTCGATATTTAAAATATTTACAAAACTTTCCAAAAAAATGTTTTGTTATTTACGAAATTTCGTAAATATTTACAAAACATTTTGTAAGTGTGAATGTTGCAGTAATGGTCACCTTGATTAGCATTGAATGGCTTTCATTTCTCCCACCCTGGACATTCCATAGATAAACTCCATTTGCCTAGTTTCCAACAAACCTCTGAGGATGCCTGCCATAGATGTGGGCAAAATGTCAGGAGAGAATGCTTCTGGAACATGGTCATACACTCATACAGCCCTGAAAACTCACACAACCGGCCTCCGCGCGCCATCCAATCGGCTCCGGCTCCTGCGCCCTCCTCCTCCTCCTCCTCCTCCTCCCAGCTGTGTTGCAGGAAGTGCCAGGAGGAGGAGGAGGAGGAGGAGGGCGCAGGAGCCAGAGCCGATTGGATGGCGCGCGGAGGCCGGTTGTAAGGGTGAGCGCTGCGCGCGCCATCCAATCGGCTCCGGCTCCTGCGCCCTCCTCCTCCTCCTCCTCCTCCTCCTCCTCCTCCTCCTCCTGGCACTTCCTGCAACACAGCTGGGAGGAGGAGGAGGAGGAGGAGGAGGGCGCAGGAGCCGGAGCCGATTGGATGGCGCGCGGAGGCCGGTTGTAAGGGTGAGCGCGCGCGCGCCATCCAATCGGCTCCGGCTCCTGCGCCCTCCTCCTCCTCCTCCTCCTCCTCCTCCTCCCAGCTGTGTTGCAGGAAGTGCCAGGAGGAGGAGGAGGAGGAGGAGGGCGCAGGAGCCGGAGCCGATTTGATGGCGCGCGGAGGCCGGTTGTAAGAGTGAGCGCGCGCGGGCCGGGCGCCCAACAGGCAGGGGCGGTGCACTGCTGGGGTGCTTGGGAGCGCCGGATTGGCTCCCAGGCACCAGCAGCACTCAGCAGCCTCCATCCCATTAACGACACGAGCTGAAGCTCGTAAAATATATGGGGCTGCTGTTTCGATATTTTTAAACCCTTCCGAGTTTGAAAATGTGTTTTGAAATCGCGTCGGATGTGGTAAAAATAACGAATTAATAACGAAATAACGAATTAACGAACGAAACCGCACAGGCCTAGTACCTACACTGTAGAATAATGCAGTTTGACACTACTTTAAATCCCATGGCTCAAGGCTACAGAATCATTGGAGTTATAGGTTTGCAAGATCTTTAGCCTTCTCTGCCAAAGTACTGAGACCTAGCCAAACTACAATTTCCATGGTTCTATAGCATTGAGTCATGGCATTTAAAGGTGTGTCAAACAGTATTAATTCTACAGCAGTGGCTCCCAATCTGTGACCCATGGACTACCAAGTATTGTCCGCAGCCTCATCGTTACTACACCATTGAAAAGAGAGCCACTGGTCTTGTAAAACCCTCTTATATTGCTGAGGCAACAGGGATGTCGGGAAGGGAGAGGCTGACTACCCATGAAAGGCATGATAACAAGCCTCCTGACTGCTGCGTCTCTTCCTCCTCCTCCCTCCCCCTGAGCGGAGCCGTTTCATGTGGCGCATGGAAGCAGGGACGCCTTGGCGTCTTCATTTTTAGTCTTGTTCCTGGGGTTATTTGGAGTGCGGATTCAGAAAATTGCATTGGATTGACCACATCAGCTCAAGATTATTAAATATGGTTTTCTGCAGGCGAGCAGATAGTGACTACTGGATGGCATATGTTCTGTATCAGAAACTAGAGCTGATGTGGTCTATTCATTGCAATTTTCTGAATCAGCACCCCAAAGAACCAAACTGAATGTAAAGTTGACCAAAAACTGATTTGTAACCTTTTTGGTAGTAATGTTGGAGAGTGATCCCTGGTCAAAGTGGTCCCTGGTCAAGTGGTCCCTGGTCAAAAAAGGTTTGGAACCATTTCTTTACAGCATAGATGCACCCATAGTTTGGAGAGCACAGATGTATCTCAGTGGTAATGCCTAGTGTTAGATTAAGATGGTTCCAGGTTCCTAATACCTCTACTCAGGGCCACATGAAACTCCAAGACTCTTTCTGAACCATAAAACTCTGCGTAGGATTCTCGAACATCTTTTTTTCTTTCAGTCCAAAAGTAGTTGGCTTTCAACTCAGGAAGGAGAAAATGGACAGAAGCTTGCCCTTTCCTGGAGGTGAAGGCAAATGCAATCGGCTGTAGCCCCTCCCAGCTTGGACATCCTTCCTCATTGAAAAAAAACCTTTTCCATCTGTTATTGCCTGGTCATGTGTTTCCTGGTTTTCCTCTGAGAAATTTTAGAGGACATACCATGAAGTTGAATGAGTCAGCTGCATCGGGTCAGGATGGCAACAGTGCCTTAAATAAAGGGCAGCAAGCTAGTTTGGGGGATGAAAGGCTGGCTATTCCCTCCATCCCCAGATTTCTGCTCCCTGCCCCACGGCACCTGCCGTCAGAGGCAATCACCCTCATTGTGCGGGGTGAGAGGGCAGGCCTGACTCAGACCATCAGCTGTACCCCATAGCTCTTATAGACTGGTAAAAATGGGATTCACTGAGTCATGCTGACATAACACTTATGTTATTGATGTAATTTCCCCCTTTCTCCCCCTTTCCAAAATGTTCTCTGGCCTAATCACTTTCTTAAATTCCACAAACACAATCTCCGTGCTGTGATCAATTATTTAACAGAAAATGATGCATTGAGGTAGAAACTAAATACCATTTAATATGCTTCAGGAATTCTAATTAAGAGTTATCACTGTACTGCTAATGAAAACTTTAACTTTCTGCTGGTCTCAAGTCTTATTTGAATGCAGATAAGCCAGTGTCCATAAACTTCCTTTTAAGAAGGAGGGCATTCTTTTGTCATTTTAATGGGATTCTTCTTCATACTTTGCGGGTGGCTTTGTCCTTGCCCTGTATTTGTTTTTTTCCCCCCACCTCCTTTGCAAATTACTCCCTTCCCTTGGTTGTTTGTTCAGTGTCAGGAAGGCTGTTAAACAAACTGAGCACAACCCTTAAACTAATCAGCACAAAGGGGCACCAGATACTGAGAACAATTCAATATTTAAGAAGTTACTTTCCCAAACTGAGCTATGTAATATATTTGGGTGATGACACATGCAGTTGTCTAATAAACTGAAATGCCATGAGCAGTTTCAAATGTGACAAAGATTTGATAGTCAACGAAATCCATGGGAGAAATGTTACCATCACTTTCTTCACTTCCATAATAATCTCTTAAGAAGCCCTTTAGGAAATATGGACATGTCTGTCAGAGGCGCCAAATCCCAGCATTTCTAGTGATTTGTCCAATGCAACAGAACTGGACAGTGTTCCCTCACACCATAATCTCACCCAGTGCATTAAATTACATCCAAGATGTGTTCTGCATCAGCAGTAGCCCCAGGTGTTACTTGGGACATATCTATGGTCATTATGGAAGACATGGAGTCCAGAGATGCCCCCCAATGGAGTAGTTTTAGCATGGATGTTGAAATCCCCCAACACAACAAACAGGCTCTGTGTGCGTGATTCAATGCTACCCCTGAGATGATCTTGGCTAACTCAGAGCCCTTCTACACAGTCCTATATCCCAGGATATCAAGGCAGAAAATCCCACAATATCTGCTTTGAACTGGGTTTTCTGAGTCCACCCTCAGATAATGTGGGATTTTCTGCCTTGATATTCTGGGATATAGGGCTGTGTGGAAGGGCCCTCAGGAAGGGAGGCTGTTGAGCAGTGGGGTGGCTGGTAAATCCACAGACTACCTATTCTGCCCCGGTATTCACCTTCAAATAAACACACTATGCAGATGGAGGAGTAAGATGTCAGGAGTAAGGGCCATTCCAGACAAGCCCTATATCCCAGGATTTGATCCCAGGTTTTCTGTTTATCCCAGATTATCTGGAAGGTAGACTGATATAATCCAGTTTAAAGCAGAAAACCTGGGATCGGATCCTGGGATATAGAGCCTGTCTGGAAGGGTACTAACACACTAGAGGCAAGGGAAACAAATTTCCGATAGACCAATGCAATTCTGCCTTCTCATGTCCCAGACATTGCCTGCTGCTGTATAGAAAACCTAGGTGTACAAAGCTGGGAAAGATTCATATCCCGCCCAACTTCAGCCGGCCAGATCTCTGTAACACAAGCTTGGCAAGAATGCTAATTCAGGATCTGGCCCAGGACAAAACTTGTTTTTCCTTTCACTTAACTGGAATTAAATAGGAGAGGAGCATTTTCAGCCTAGATGACCTGTTGTCAACACCATCTAGACTATTAGAGGTGTAGGACAGTTTGGGGGCAACCAACACCCTGCAGGAGTTCTATCCAGTGCTGTGTATCCATCATCAGTTTCCCTTTGCAACTCAGATATGATAGTTTCAGAGAAGATCTGGGGGATATACAGACAGAAGAGAGAATGATTGGAAGAAAATCTGGTTGCATGAGTGGATATATATTTATGTGACATGGCATACAATCCTCAATATAAACGTGTGGGCCAAATAACTGTTATTATGGGTTAGGTAATCAAAGAAAAATATTAATCAGCTTTAATCCCTATTTTCTTCCTATTAAGCTATTCATTTTTATATTCAGACCCTTTTAAAAATAGCTTCTACATTTAATTGCAAAAGACAGCTAATTGGGCTGTTGCACGCCATCTATGAAGGTGTCATCATTAAACAGCACCCTCCCAGTCTGGTTAGATAAATAGCTGATTAACGATGAAAGAGAAACCAAAGAAAATAGTGTAAGTGCTATGGAAATGATAAGCTTGTGGTGAAACTGGAAATGAGTTTCAGAAAGGGGGTGTGGAAGATATTCAGATTATAACAATTAAAAATAAATCAGGTTCTTCCCAAATGAGAACATGGGGTTCTTCTGAATGTCTTTTACCATAAAAACCTGTGATGAGACAATCCAAAATGAAGCAAGAGATAACGCCAGAAATGGAGACTCACGGGTTGAAAGGCACTCAACAAACTATCAAGGTACAACAGAGGACAATTATGTGTGGCTAATGACACAACTGGATTCCCGTTGGAAGCTGTTGACGTACTTCAGAGCTGAGAAGAAATGTACAACTAGTGTTATAGGGACATGGAACGTGAAAAGCATGAATCAAGGGTGCCACACATAGTAAAACAAGAAATGGAAAAAATACATTGTAATACCTGGGGTTATCGAGTTAAAATGGGCAGAAATGGGACATTTTGAGAACAGTATTTAACTCAACAAATCAAAATCTTCAAAGTAATGGTCCAGTGAGGCTAATGCAGTTTAAGTCCATCTGGACACTAACACAGCACCATACATAGTTTGGCCTGCTGCTTGTGGCTGTCATCATGGTCATGCGGTGGCCAATCCAGAACATGATACATGGAGACTTAGAAGAATTACTGAAAACAATCAAGGAAAAAGTGCAAAGGTAGGTTTATAGTTGAACACAAAGAAAGCCAAAATAATGACCACATTTTTCAAATGATTTATGTAACTGTAAAGTAGAGATGAAGACACTGAAACATCTCAAGATTTCTTGTAACTTGGCTCAGCCATTAATCAGAGCAGTAATTTCTGTCAAAAAATCAGAAAAAGATTAGTATTTGGAAGGGCAACTTTGAAGGAATTAGACAAGATCCTCAAGTGTAAAGATATATATGTATCATTGAATACTCATGTTGAGGTTGTTTGTGCTATTGTTTTTCCAATTTTTATGTATGGCTGAACAGTGAAAAAGGTTGATAGCATGAAAAAACATACTCATTCAAAATGTGGTGCTGGAGAAGAGCTCTAAGGAGCTCTACTGTGGACTGCTAAAAAGAACAAACTATGTCTAAAATTTCCCTATAAGCAAAAATTATCAAAGTCAGTCTATCATCATGCCATATCATGAGAAGGCACGATCCACTACATACGACAATAATGTTTAGTATGGTAGAAAGCAGTGGGAAAAGAGGAAGGCCACATTCCAAGTGGATAGAATAACAAAATCAAGGAATCCATGGCTCCGAGTCTGCAAGACCTGAACTGGAGAGATAAATAATAGGGTGACTTGGAGGTCTCTCATTCATTGTGTCATCTTAAGTTGAATTGATAGCAGCTAACAACAACAGTGATTTAACAAAAGATGTCAGGTAAAAATCCACAAATGGGCACCCTTGAGATATTTTGGACTATTAGTTCTACCCAGCATAGCCATTGATATGCTGACTGGGGATAGTGGAAGGTATGATTCCATTTGAAGGGCCCTCAGTTGGGGAAGGCTGCCGCAAATGTTTATCCTTCAGGTCTTTTCCTCCCAATGCAAATAACAACCAGAAGACCTTTGAAATAGATTAAGACCAGACCAGGGCAAAAAGTCAAAGTCTTCCCTATTTATGCTTTTATTTCTAGTAGATCACCATTGGAGTGCTGTTTCATTTTTAAAAAAATCATCTAATAGATAATTGTACAAATGAGACCATGTATTGGTCTTTGATTGAGTGAGGGTTTCCACTTGTAGCTAAAGTGAGGTTTTCCCTTCCCACATAAGCAGAATCTGTAGAGCAGTGTTCTCAACCTGTGGTCTATGGACCACCAGTGGTCTGCAAGAACGAAAATATGGTTTGTGGTCTCACCATTACTACACCATTGCCTCAAAACCACACGGCAACAAGAGCGACTGGTCTCTCGAAACCCTCTTATAGTGTTAGGCAACAGGGATGTAGGGCGGGGAGAGGCGGACTACCCACAAAAGATTACTACTACTGCATCAGCTCTAGATTATTAAATATGGTTTTCTGTGGATGAGTAGATGGCAACTATTGGATGGCATATGTTCCTTATCTAGGGGCGGCTCAACCCATTACGCAAAGTAAGCATTTGTAGTATAGCTGATTTCGCCCAGGGGCACTCTTGAGGCGCTCTTGGGGGAAAATAGACCTTGACATATGTGAGTTGTAGTTACTGGGATGTATAGTTCACCTACAATCAAAGAGCATTCTGAACTCCACCAATGATGGAATTGAACCAAATATGGCACACAGAACTCCCACGACGAACAGAAAATATATATTAGTGATTGGTTGGGGTGGGGGTGGGGGCGCCAAAATACTGTTTGCTTACCGTTGAAAATTACCTAGGGCCACCTCTGTCTGTATCAGAAACTAGAGTTGATGTGGTCTAATGCAATTTTCTGAATCAGCACCCCAAATAACCAAATTGAATCTAAAGTTGACCAACAACTGATTTGTAACCCTTTTGGTACTAATGTTGGAGAGCGGTCCCTGGTCAAAGTGGTCCCTGGGCAAAATGGTCTCTGGTCAAGTGGTCCCTAGTCAAGTGGTTCCTGGTCAAGTGGTCCTTGGTAAAAAAAAAAAGGTTGGGAATCATTGCTGTAGAAATTATATGCTTATTGTTTTTGTTGTCTTGGGGACCTTCCAGACAGCCACTTAACTGGAGTAAGGAAGTGGGATTAAATATCGTGGTACCTCAAGGAGAGTCTAGACATGGAGATATTAGATCCAGGAAGTGGTCTCATGGTCTCCAGAAAGGTTTGGTTAATGTGGATTTAAGGGAACGGAAAAAGGTACGGCGGGACATCTGCCAGAAGTTTTCTTTTAATTCTCTCTCCCCCCCCCCAAAAAAAAATGACTCTCCAAGATGTGCTGTACAAAATGACTCTCCAAGATGTGCTGTACATAAGCATTATGGATAAGCAGGATGGCAAAAAGTATCAATGAGGAAGAACACACAAGTTGCGAGAGGCTGCAGCAGTTTTCTTTCACCTGGGCATATTGGGAAAGATAGGATTCCAGCCTCTCCTCTTTTGCTGAGTCAACTGAATGCAAAACTACTTTTAAACTTTGAACTCAGTAATTGAGGTAAGCTGAGGATAAAGGGGTAAAGTGGAGGAGGAGAGAGAAACTGAGACATTTTAAAAGCAGCAGAAAATTGATCTGGCTGTCCCTACCAAATCGGTAGAGGTGGAGGAAATGTTTCATTCTTTTTATGAATTGTTATGATTTGACTGTAAGCCACCTTGACCTTCATTCAAGAAAGACAGAATAAAAATAAAATCAGATCTACCAATTAATCAATAAGCCTACTTGTGTGAGAATGGGTGTTATTTATATGTATTCTCTCCTTTCAGTGTCAACATGTCTTAGCCTTGCCTCACATTCCCCTTTTGGTAATTGAATGGACAAGTGGCAGGAAATTGGTAAAGACATAACACTATTATTAGCATCTGGGGTATAATATGAAGAGAAAGAGAGTAGACAAGTGTCTTGGGGAAATCTTTTGTTTAAAGACAAACAGAAGAATACCTTAAACAAGGGAGAAAGGATGTTATCATTGCTGAGTGCGGGAACATGGATTTTTTAAAAAGAAAAATATTTCAGTTGTTTAATTGTTTGCAAGGTCTGGGACCAATTTTGTCATACCCCTATCTATATTTATGGAAATATCTGTTTTGCTGTGCTTGTCAGTTAACTCTGTAACGTGCCCTAATTCCTTAATTGCATTTTCTTCTCCAATTGCTGCATTTTAATTTGTCTCCTCCTTCTTTTCCTCTCTTCATAATAATGATTCAAAATTTACATCCTTCAAAAAGAAAAAGGGCATTTAGTTGAGAAGGGAAAATGGCTGTAGTTTAAGAACTTTAAAAAGGCACTGGATTAATTCTATGCCTGCAGCTAAACGGAGAGCTGGTCTCCTAATAGGCACTTTCAAAGCAGTTAGATTTCTCCCTTTTAGGCTAACCATACTGTCCGAACAATATTTTATGCCTGTGCTAAACTATAATAGGCTATAGAGACAACTCTGATGCCAAGACTAGATAGTGCTGTCAAAGTAATTTGTCCTAGATAATAGAGAGACTGACATGACTTTGAAATATTCTGAAGACAAAATCATTCTTTCAATGAAGATTTGCTTTCATATATTATTTCCGTCATACAGTACCTATGGCAAACATCATTAGACTTTATTTTATAAGACATTGATGATGGCCTGGTATTAGTTTTTATTGAATCTGTAAATACTAAGGGTTTCTTTTGTTTTGTTTTGTTTCTAATTGTTTGAAGATCTTCTGTGATAATTTAAGGAATGGTTGTTCCAACAGAATGGCAGGCACAATTCCATCATATCCAGGCACAGAAGCAGATACATGGACTTCCACCAATCCAACTGCCACTGCCCTGACCTCAAAGGGAGAGAAGAAGAGAGACACACAGCTCCATCATGCCTAACTCCAGAAATAAATGGAGGGCACTTCCCTCCATCCCAACTGCCATTGCCCAGCCTCAACTGCCATTGCCCTAAGCCCCCTGAATACTGCCATTTCCTTTTCCCTTTGTGTCTTGTCTTCATTAGATTGTAAACCTGAGGGAAGGGAACTGTTTTGTTATCCTTTATCTTATAATGTGATATGTATACAAGGTAGGTAAAGGCAAATATTTCCCCTTGACATTAAGTCTATCATGTCCAACTCTGAGGGGTAGTTCTCATCTCCATTTCTAAGCTGAAGAGCCAGTGTTATCTGTAGACGCCTCCAAGGTCATGTGGCTGGCATGACTGGGTGGAGCACCATTACTTCCCACTGGAGCAGTACCTATTGATCTACTCACATTTGCATGTTTTCAAACAGCAGGAGCTCACCCCACTCCCTGGATTCGAACTGCTGAACTTTCAGTCAGTAAGTTCAGCAGCTCAGCAGTTTAATCTGCTGCACCACTGGGGGCACACTTAACAAGTTAAACATAAATATAAACAAGCTCTAGCAACAACAATTGTCAACGGCTAAAATCACTGTGTTGCTGTAAGTTTTCCAGGCTGTATGGCCATGTTTGTGACGTATTCTCTCCTGTTGGAAACTAGGCAAGTGAGGTTTATATATCTGTGGAATGTCCAGGGTGGGAGAAAGAACTCTTGTCTCTTTGAGGCAAGTATGGATTTTGCAATTGGCCACCTTGATTAGCACCAAATGGCCTTGCCACTTCAAAGTCTGGCTGCTACCTGCCTGGGGAAATCCTTTGTTGGGAGGTGTTAGCTGATATATAAACCTCACTTGCCTAGTTTCCAACAGACCTCACAACCTCTGAGGATGTCAGCGAAATGTCAGAAAAGAATACTTCTGGAACATGGCCATACAGCTTGGAAAACTCACTGCAGCCCAATTGTCTGGCTTTGCAATGACTGAATAAAATTGGATTAAATCATCCAAAATTCTTTTCTGAAACCTTTCAGCTCTTGAATGTCTAGCCTATGATGGCCATAGAGGTGAGTCTCCAACATCTGGACACTTGGAGATTCTCTGCCTCTTGTGTCAAATAAGCTTTGTCCATTTTCAAATTGAAGTCAGGAATGAACTGCCTAAACTGAATTAGTAACAAAGATTAAATCACCATCTTTGTTACTTTTCAGTTAGGGAACAATTGTAACTTAATATTAAATAGTGCATCTCATGCACAAAATTCAGAATTTGCTTCTCTGACCATGAATAGATGCCTATGTTGAACATTTTACAAAAATGTTCAATGCCTTTTGTAAGAGGAATTTACATGCATGCAAGGAATCAACAGGTTTCCAACATCTGACATTGCTTTTTTGGGTGGTTTTTCAAAACAGAACTTCATTGCATTTGGATTCATAGAAGACAAAAGGCAGGTTAACAAGGAGGAGGAATGAAGAAATTCAAATTGTGCTTTCCAAACAGCTGACCTTCTAAAAATGATTATTTCTGCTAATGGCCTTTAAAAGCTTTTAGTGACTGCTACATAGACGGCCAATCCAAGGGTACTTAAAAGGATATAAAAATTCATTTGGCGAAAAAGACGCAGTCCAGATTTCGGTCCTGAAACTTGTCCAAAGCTTTGTGTTTAGTCACAAGGTTTTCAGTGGTTGTTTTGAAAGGAAACAGAAAACATTAGTCAAAGAAGAAGAACCTTCAAAGAATCCCTTGTGAGTGTTTCAATGGAGTTTCAAAGAAAGAATAAAAGAAAGGAGGCTCCTTGAGCAAGATTGCATTTTGAAAGATAAATATTAGGCAAATATCTGATGTTTGTCATTTGCATTTGGCGGGGGTGGGGGAGTGGGTGTGACTTCCATCTGTGGTGACCAGATACAATGGAAAAGGATATTGCTACTCCATGTTTTTAATAACTGACTAGAAAATGGGAATGTGGCAGACCAAGCTTATCATGTCCCTGAGTGGCTGCAATAATAAAAACATCTTCAGATTTATTTATTTCCATTTCCCCATAGCTGTCTCTCTCAAACAGCTATTTAAGAGGAAAATATTCTGCTCTCCATTGTGTCTAAGTATCAAGTGATCTGATTGGACAAAACAAAAGAAGTGAAAGGACAAGATCTCTCATCCTCTTATGTTCTTGTTGAAAAATGGCAGCTGGAGGGCCTTGACTGCACCGAAGCCATTGATCTATGTGGAAGAGTTTTTCCTCTCCCCACATCAACCCTTCTGTGTAGTACAATTCAAGGTGCTGGCTTTAGCCTATAAAGCCCTAAACGGTTCTGGCCCCACTTACCTCTCCGAACGCATCTCCACCTATGAACCGACTAGAACATTAAGATCGTCTGGGGAGGCCCTGCTCTCGGTCCCGCCTGCATCGCAGGCGCGTTTGGCGGGGACAAGAGACAGGGCCTTTTCAGTGGTGGCCCCTCGGCTATGGAATGCCTTACCAGCAGACATCAGGCAGGCACCTTCATTGCTGGCGTTTCAGAGAAAGGTCAAGACTTGGCTTTATGAACAAGCGTTTGGTTAAACAGTGCAACCGAACATAGGAAGATGGTAAATGGAACATAGGAATGGCACAAGGATTATGAGAACGGATCTGATTTCACTGAGGCGTTGTTTGATTTGTTAATTGTTGTTGATGCTATTGACTTTGTTGTTGTATTTGTTGTGTTTTAATTGCACTGACATTGTTATGATAACCTGTACCGTGTAAACCGCATTGAGTCGCCTGTCTGGGCTGAAAAATGTGGTTTACAAATAAAGCAAATAAATAAATAAATAATAGTATTTTCAAGCATGCACATGAGTTGAATCTATTTATGTATACCAGTGGTTCCCAACCTTTTTTTGACCAGGGAGCACTTGACCAGGGATCACTTTGACCAGGGATCACTCTCCAACATTAGTACCAAAAGGGTTAAGAATCTGTTTTTGGTCAACTTTAGATTTGGTGTGCTGGAGGTGCTGATTCAGAAAATTGCATTGGAAAGATCACATCAGCTCTAGTTTCTGATACATAAAGTATGCCATCAAGTAGTCGCCATCTGCTCACTACAGAAAACCATATTTAATAATCTAGAGCTGATATGGTAGCAGTAATCGTTTGTATGTAGTCAGCCACTTCCCTCCTGATATCCCTGTTGCCTCAGCACTATAAGAGGGCTTATGAGACCAGTCGTTCTTGTTGCTTCATGGTTTCAAGGCAACGGTGTAGTAATGGTGAGGATGCGGACCATATTTTTGTGGACCACTGATGGTCCATAGATCACAGGTTGGGAACCACTGATGCATGCAAGTTGAGCATCGCTTATCTGGAATTCCACAATCTAAAAGACCCCAAATCCAGAATTGCCCATATGTTGGATCTGAAAGAACGACACCTTTGCTTTCTGGTGGTTCAATGAACACAAGCTAAGCTTTGTTTCAGGTATAATATGGTTACAATGTTGTGTACAAAATCGCCTTCGGGCTATATGCATTAGGTATACATAAAACATAATTGAATGTTATGTTTAGACTTGGATCCCATCTCCAAGGTATTTCATTATGTATGTCCATATACAGGTATTCCAAAACATTTCTGGTCCCAAGCATTTTGCATTAAGGATACTCAACCTGCAATCCATTCTTCCTCCAAGAAGCAGAAGGCAACATGAAGTGATATGCAAAACCAGGAGCAATCGCATTCTGGAATATTACCATGAAGAAATCCATACAGAAGAGAAGTAGCGAGCTTGCTGGAAACAGTAGCACAATTCATAAATCTCATACTCCTGAATATAGTTGACAGCATCTAGTATAAATGCATAGGCTGAAAATCTACTGGGACCTTACATTGGAATACCCTGGGCTATAGCAGAAGTTGCTTCTTTTAGGCCCTTCCACACAGCCATATAACCCAGAAAACCAAGCCAGATAATCCACAATATCTGCTTTGAATTGGATTATCTGAGCACACACTGCCATATCATCCAGTTCAATGTGGATTTTATACAGCTGTGTTAAAGGGGCCTTACTTGCATGTATAAGAATTTATCCAGTATTCCTTTATAACCAACAGAGCAATGAGGAAGATGAAAAAGCAGTTGACGCTTGGGTATAACCCCCAAGCCTGTGTCCCCGAGGACCTGCGCACCAACCACACCTTGGTCAACATTGTGGAGATGTTCCTCAAGCAGGAGGAGAGGCAGCAGCAGAATCTTGTTTGTAACTTGGGGACTGTAGATACTTGTAGTCCCCAAGTATCGATTTTATCCTTTGCATTTGGCTCACCCACTGTGTTTTATTTCTCTATCATGTTATTTTGCAACTGGTTGTTTTATATTTTAAAACAAATAATTAAGAACAACTGGTGCAGACTTTTGCAACCATGTGGCTGGCTTGATTACTCTTTAATTATCCCAAGCAAATGTTTGCACTCACTTAAGTCAGCAGTGTGGAGAGGAGGGAATGGGGTGGAATTTTGCCCAGTAGGCTCAGGCAAAGGCAAACTCGGGCAATCTCTCCTCACTTGTCTGTTCTTCCTCGTTAAAAGCTGTTGCCATTTTGACAACACTCTGATGTTTCTTGACCTGGTGTTTTTCTGTGAAATATTGGGGGCTATGTTTGCATGGTATATCAACAGGCTTTTTTACTCCACTGCTGCCACAATGTGCTACCTTTTAGAAATGCCATATCATCTGTCAGGCCAATTTCATAAGGTTTTCCAGCTTTCCATGTTGCTGCTTGACTCCTAACACTCAAGTTCTTTGAGCTAAATGGATTCCACTCTTCCACTTGTGGCAGCCATTTCTAATTTTTTGACCTCCGTTGGCTGTTCAGTTTAAATACGTCATTTTGTCTGACTTGTCTGCCATGAGCAGACCCTGTGGTTTTCCCCTCCCAAATGATGCTGCCAGCTCACCCTGAAAATGTCTGTGGATGCATGCAAAATTGCAGGTTCTGCTCATGTTGCTGTGATAAATGAGCCATTCATCATAATGATGAGGAAAGGAGCAAGCGCCACAGGCATAGGAGACAAGCGACTTGTTACCAGCCTCTCACTTTTAGTAGAAACAAACCAACAGCAGGGTTGTAGCAATCTCTGTTTGATTGGATTGGATCCCAAAGTCTTTCAGGAATGTCCTAACTTTATTTTCATTGTCTTGACCAGTGGGGTACATACAATCTCATCATATTTGTGCATGTGTGTGTGAATGAAACTTAGGAAAAATGGTATGGATTTTGGACAATGTAGCATACTGGTTAGCATGTTGGACTGTGAAACTTCACTGGCTGACTTTGGACCAGCAGCCACTCTCCTTTAGTCTGATCTATTGCAGTGTATAGACAGACACGCCTCCCATGCACATAGCAGAACTATAGCAGCTTGTCATCACTGCCATAGCTCCATCCCATGGAATCCTGGGATTTGTAGTTTTTTTTGGAAACCATAGCTCTCTCACGGAGGAGAGTAAATATCTAACAAACCCAAGCTCATCCCTATAGGATTTACCGAGTGTCCACTTGGAATAGGGCCACCACTGTCATTGTTGTTTATTTATTTAATTTATTTAAAACATTTATATTCCACCCTTTTTACCCCGAAGGGGACTCAGGGCAGAGCACAGCATATATATGGCAAACATTCAATGCCAGGACAAGAATTCATTATATGCAAACATAAACATTGAAAACATTTATCTTGATATTAAAATACACTGTTAAAACTGTCTTAGTCATCTGTGTCAAATATAATTGGCCTGGTAAAGTTTCTTAATGCTGCTTTATTGCACCGTCCCAAAAACTTCGTCCCACAGCCAAGTTTTTACCATCCTTCTGAAGGACAGGAGGGAAGGGGCTGATCTGATCTCACCAGGAAGGGAGTTCCATAGCCGGGGGCTGTTGTAAGGTCAACTATGGAGAAGGGTAAAGTGCCCTAGTGTCATTGGTGGGAAAGTGCCCAGCTACAAGGAAGGTCTGTCTTGTCTGTTGGAATGATTCTACTCAGAAGCAGTGCCCTTTCTTACAGTTTGTAGAGCATTTAAGGTAAGAGTAATCTTTAATCAGTAAATGTGTTTTCTTTTCTGATTTTCAAATATGTTAATCCTGCTATGTGCAGAGTATTTAGGTATACCACAGAGCAAAGTTTCCAGGCTGTACTGAACTATTGTTGCTGTGGTAGTGGTTGTTCCTGATGCTGTTGTTATTAATCTTCTTCTCATTATTAGACTTGCAAGACTGTTTGTTTCCTGCCCACCCCTTGTTTTCAGGCTGTGGAGGAAAGCATAAAATCCACATCATCAAAGCATACAGTCCACATTATCAGTTTTGGATTATATGCATCTACACTGCCAAATAGTCCAATTCAAAGCAAATCTGGATTTTATATGGCCTTTATTAGCTATTTTGGCATAAGGCTTTAAAAGCCACAGTTGGTGAACAACACCTCAACATTCCCCTGGGGCAGGACTGCTGTGGGATTGACCCTCCAGAGGTCCAGAGTCTAGAAATATTACTTATTTTTGTGGGCTGTAAGGTCTGGGGGGCAATTTTCTGCCCTTGGGGTTCTGGTTGGAGCCAGGACAGGAAGGACACAAAATGCTACAAACCAAAGCAAAGTTGAGAGAAGCTGGTAGATCAGGCTTAGTTTTGAAAAATGGGTAAACAGTGCAACGGGAGCCTACAAACGGTCTGTAAAGTGAATTACGCCCCCCTCCCTCAGGGGCCCATTCACTGTATGCAGTAATGGTGTTATGATTCCATTATAACTGCCTTGGTTCAAGGCAGAGACTTCTGGGGGAAGTCCTGCTGTATATATGTGCTGTTATGACATGATCGCTCTATCTCCCAACTTGCTTGAACAGCTTTTAATGGTTGGTATTTTATTCATAAATTGTAGCACATGAATGTAATTTGAAAAATAAATGTCAGGCTAAACTTCCTGCTTGCACTAATACTGCTTTGGCACCAGATGATTCAGGGCATTCTGTCAACAGAGCCAGGCCTCCTCAGCTTAAAAATGAGGATTTGCCATGAGTACAAAATTGTGTCCACTCAGAATTTCGTCAGTTTCTGCCAGCTTTGTGTCATGCCAAGGAAATTTGAGCTGATAGTTGATGTTCCCCATAAATTTCAAATGCCTGGTAATTATGCAGGGCAATTTCACTTAATTTTATCTGTATGTTCAAAAATGAATTAAAAGAGGCATGAATCAAAGTGTAGTGAATCTGAGACAATACATAACTGAAACATTAATCAAGACATGACAGCTCAAACTGAAACCTTAGACATGCTGTATTTGGTTGTTAATATATGGTCTGCTCCGAGACATGTTCCTCCAGATGCTCTTTCAAGCTCTCTTTGTATTTTAAGATCACGTTTGCAAAGGACACAATTTGTTTACAAACTAATCAAATGTCATTAAAGGCTTTCATGACTGGAATCACTGGGTTGAGACCTCACAACCTCTGAGGATGCCTGCCACAGAGGCAGGCAAAACGTCAGGAGAGAATGCTTCTGGATTATGGCCATACAGCCTGGAAAACTTACAACAACCCAGTGATCAAATATCTTTTTACTTTGGAATAAATCTTTATGGGTCCGGTAGAATAAAGAGAGTGTTTGTAGTATTCTGCAGCCCAAATTTACTGATTCATATATACTTATATATTCTATAGATTTTTTTGCCTACTCACTTTCAAATATCTTATCAATAAATATTTGTAGAGCAAAATGTTGTCAGATGAAGTGACGACTCCAATAAATATACAACACAATTAAAATTCAAGGCAGAGTAACTTAGCCATTTTTCTTCAGAGACGTCAACAGATTAAGGCAAAGTAGAAGAAAATGAATCAGCAGTTATAAATAATTTTGCTTGGCTCCCCCCCCCCCCCACACACACACACATTTTATTGTGATGTGTATTGTCTCTCCTTGGTTTTGTTTGTGTTTCCTATCTAGGATTGCTAACTTTTTGGTAGTTATGTGTCTTCATGTTTTTTTTGTGATTTATAGCAACCATATCACTGTTTTCTGGGCAGAATTTATCCAAAGAGATTTTGTCTTTGCGTTTGCCATCCTCTGAGGTTGAGAGAATATGATCTATCCAAGGTCATGCAACGGTTTTTAGGACCAATGGAGGTAGTTGATGCATCAGAAGAAAGTGGGGAAAATGTTATTCCGTGCTGAAGCTGGATTGAAGAATACCTCTAAACCAGGCATGGGCAAACCCAGGCTCATGGGCCAGATGCAGCCCTTTGGGCCCTTCCCTCCGGCCCCCATCTGCCTCGGCCCTCCTCTCATCATGTGGATGCAGTGTCCTGCTGCGTCCCCAGGCTGAGAGGAGAGCCGAGACATGGACACTCTGCTGCTGAGCACTCTCTGGAAAGCTCTGGCCCGCCAAGTGTCCACCACCAAAAAAAGTTTGCCCATGCCTGCTGTAAACCCTGCACCTGATTTTTCAGGGATGGAGAAGCTCCTTCCAAAAAAGACCTTTAGCCAGACATTTATTTTATTTGATATCCATCAGGACTTTAAGAGAAAAACAACAATATAGCAAATTCTTTTTAACACTTGTTATATTTGAAAAGGAAAAAAATGAAAACATGCCACACATTCATCCATCCGCCAAGAAGTAATCCACTAGTATCATGGCCAATCTCATACCATAATAATCCAACATGGATATATCTGTTAAAATACCTGAGACATACTTTTTGTCTTACCTTTTATCTGGGCATTATTCTATTCCCACAGACAAAGAATGAACACGCTAAAGCCTTCCATGATCATTATACTTTGTTTTACTGTCATCTCACTTTTAAGAATACTACATGGGTGGGATTTGGAGAGAATAGTGTCTGGGAAGAAAAATATTAACATTTCCTTCTTGGTACTGCTGAGGATTGAGATCTTTATGTGCTTTCAGAGATACAAAGCCATACAAACCGCTGCATACTATGTAACTGACATAACATTTGACCTTAATTAGGATGTAATATTTATGTAATGTCTTATAAAAATCCATTCTGGCATGTTCATCCAACAGAATTATACAGTATGACACCTGTATCTGGAGGGGACATGTTAGTGGACTTTGCATGGACACATGAAATTGTAAATAATGGAAAACCTTATTGAAATGAAGGACTTCTGACCTAAGAATACCTCAGAGTCATGGAGAACCTAGAACAGTGGTAGCGAACCTATGGCATGCCCCCTACTCACCCGCCCTCTCAGCATCCCGCCTGCTCACTAGCCTCCTGCCCGCCCATCTCCTGTTTACTCATCATTCCACCTACTCACTTGCTCACCTGCTTGCCATTCCATCCCCTCGCTCCCCCGTTCCCTGTTCTGCCCCCCTGCTCCCCCCAAGTGCCCCCCTGATTTGGGTGCTTAGTCTAATCATTGACATATACAATGCCTTCAAAGGACATCTTTTGTTGGATGTGGATTAATGAAACTGTGGATGTGTGTATTTATTCGTTTAGTCTTTTACGATTCTTTGTGACCTCATGGACCAGCCCATGCCAGAGCTTCCTGTTAGCCAATGCCACCCCCAACTAATTCAAGGTCAAGCCAGTCACTTCAAGGATAAGATCCATCCATCTTGCCCATGTTTGGCCCCTTTTCCTTTTTCCTTCCATTTTCCCCAGCATCATTGTCTTCTCTAAGCTTTCCTGTCTTCTCATTATGTGGCCAAAGTACTTTATCTTTGCCTTTAATAGCCTTCCCTCCATTGAGAAGTCGGGCTTTATTTCCTGGAGTATGGACTGGTGTGATGTTTTGGAGTCCAAGGCACTCTCAGAATTTTCCTCCAACACCACAGTTCAAAAGCATCAATCTTCCTTTGCTTAGCCTTCCTCATGGTCCAGCTCTTGCATCCATAGGTTACTATGGGGAATACCACCGTTTTAACTATGTGGACCTTTGTTGCCAGTGTGATGTCTCCACTCTTAACTATGTTATTGATATTGGTAATTGCTCTCCTCCCAAGAAGGAAATGTCTTTCCTGGCTGTAGTCCATGTCTGCCGTAATCTTCACACCTAGAAATTCAAAGTCTGTCATTGCCTCAATGTTTTCTTTCTCTATTTGCCAGTTTTAATCAGTCTGGTTGCCATAATCTTGAGTTTTTGATGTTTAACACTTTCTTCTTTCACCTTGGTTATAAGGCTCCTCAGCTCCTCCTCGCTTTCAGCCATCAAAGTGTTATAATCTGCATATCTAAGTTTGTTAATGTTTCTTCCGGCAATTTTAACTCCAGCCTTGGATTCATTAATCCCTGCACATTGCATGATGTGTTCTGCATACAAGTTGAATAGGTAGGGTGAGAGTATACAGCCCTGCTGTACAACTTTCCTAATCTTGAACCAGTTTGCTGTTCCATGGTCTGTTCTTACCGTTGCTATTTGGCCATTATACAGATTCCTTAGGAGATAGACAAGGTGACTTGGTATCTCCATACCACCAAGAACTTGCCACAATTTATTATGATCCACACAGTCAAAAGCTTTAGAATAGTCAATAAAACTGTGGATATCAGCTCACAAAAATTAGGGTTGTATATAAAATCAAAGCAGAATACACGAACAACCACACACTTCTGTAGATTGTCCCCCTTTTGTATGACCTACCTGAAATAGTTTTAATTAAATAAAATATTAATTATTTAATTTATTTAATTTACTTGCTGTCCCCTGCCATGCGTTGCTGTGGCCCAGTCTGGTGATCTGGAAAATAAAGTAATGTGAAAGTGTGGGTTTCTAATCTATGTAATTTCTTTATGCTTGTGGGTAAACAGTATTTCTTGTTGTTTCTTTGCCAGTGTTGATGTGTACATTGTCTGATTTGCCTACTCTGGAATATGGAACATGTAATTGTCCTTCTTTAGGGGTCCCTTTCAAATCTATGATACTATATTTGTGTGTGTGTGTGTGTGTGAATCATATCTATCTATCTATATCTATGTCTGGATGACTCTTTGTCAGGAGGGCTTTGATTACATTTTCTTGCCCTGGTGAAGAGAGTTGGACTGGATGGCCTTAAGTATTTTCTTTTAGTCATGGTGGTTCTGTGTGGGAAATTTGCCCCAATTTTATCATTTGTAGGGTTCAGAATAGTATTTGATTGTAGGTGAACTATAAATCCCAGTAATTACAACTCCAAAATGTCAAGGTCTATTTTCCCTAATATCTGTGTTTATATTTGGTCATATGGAATATTTGTGCCAAGTTTGGTCCAGATCCATCATTGTTTGAGTCCACAGTACTCTATGGATGTAGGTGAACTACAACTCCCAAACTCAAGGTCAATGCCCACTAAACCCTTCTAGTGTTTTCTATTGGTCATGGGAGTCCTATATGCCATGTTTGGTTCAATTTCATAATTGGTGGAGTTCAGAATGCTCTTTGATTGTAGGTGAACTATAAATCCTAGCAACTACAACTCCCAAATGACAAAATCCAAATTTTGTGAAGGACATACATTGGGTTGTTAGGTGTATGCTGTCCAAATTTGGGGTCAATTCCTCTAGTGGTTTTTGAGTTCTGTTAATCCCACAAACATTACATTTTTATTTATATAGATTACCCTCCTCTCCTTACTGGTTTAGAGTAAAGGTGAGAAAAGTGTGATGTACTTGGGGCCAAATTGAATTGCTAGACTCCCCCCTCCCCAAATAGAGTAGAACTTTCCAGTGGGATTCACATAAGCGTTGATTCATTAGGTCAATTTTATTTGGAACTAGTATCAGCCAGGTATTTGGGAGTTCACCAGTCAGCCTGACCAAGGGTAAGTGATTCTCCACCTCCCTGCTATGAATTGGATATTAACTAACTCTTTGGAAGTGAAATACATTCTTCCTTTCTGGAAAAGGACTCTGATGCAGAAGAGGATTCCTGATAATATTGTTGTCTCTAATATTTTAATAAGACAAGCATTTCCTGTACAGAATTCTAACAAGGGGACACTCCCATAGATGAGCCATTAGTTAATGTGGAAGCGGACACCTTTTAGACATCAGAACATTCCAAAATGTGATAAAGATGAGGACTACATGTTGGTCTATATTATGGGGCTGTTTCCCCCCCTCAAATAGTAGTCTCATTTTGTTGAAAGAGTTTTTCGTTGTTGTTTATTTGGACACATGCAATTATACAACACTTGTACCAATGAGCTGCTGATGTGTTTCTACCACCATATAATATTAATATGTGAGTACTATCCTTCCTTTCTATTTTTCCAAGTTAATGACTGCTGTCATTTGCATCCATCTCAATCCAATGTGTTATTCTTATCAGATCTTGCACGATGCCCCTCGAGAGCTTGCAGCTGATAACAGAAAAGAATCTCCTTTATGTTCATAATGATGAAACAAAGCATCAAGTCATTGGAGTTGATTTTACCCAAGACGCCCCCTGAATTATTTGCCCTCTCACAGCTGTCAGGGGCTTGAAGCTTTCAAAAGCCCATTTTGTTCTTGCTCTTAGCTGTTTCATTGTCAAAGGCATGTGCTTTACTCTTGGGTTTGCTTGTGAAGCTCAAAGAAGACAAAGTTACACAGCTCCTCAAAGTTAAACAAAAACCAAGCCAGTTAATTAACTTCCCTGATTTTATGCAGCAAATGTTGCGATCTCCTTTCCCCACAAGTCTTTTCAAAACATGCACCAGGCAGCCCACAGAAGTATTTTCATAGTATTAGTGAGAAGAAGTCATTAATTTCCACATTGTTTAGGTATGAGGTGATTTTTCAGCTTCCTTGAAAAACCATCAAGTTTGGCACCAGTAAAGGACTGTCGGTTCTGAAGGGCCAGTTTACACAAGATGAATTGCCAACAGCAGGGATGGATATGTAGGCCTTTTTTTTTCTTCTACTGAGGACCCACTACATGTGGCATCCTGTTGGTTTATTGTATTTATTTACATCAGAGGTCCTCAAACTTTTTAAGTGGGGCACCGGTTCACGGTTCCTCAGACTTTTGGGGGCAAACTGCAGCTAAAGCACATGTCACAATGGTCAGATCTAACATAACAAGGAATGGATCCAGCGGCACATGAACCTTAACTGTGCAAATGCAGTACATGTCATTATCAAAACTGAGCTTCCAGACTCAATGTTGAAACCTAAAGAATACCCAAGCTGTACACCTCCATTTTCAGGAGAGAGTGTAACCACATTCAGCATAGGCTGAATTCCTATCTGTGATCTGTCTTTCAATGGACCAAGATCACTTTGATCCTGTCTGGATTGAGGACCTTATCACATTAACATCAGGATTCACCATGAATTGTGGTGAATCTGTGGGGTCCTGCCTGGAGGGACGGGGATGTGGAGGACCTGTCGCATCATACCCTGCATCTCTCAATTTACCTGAAACCCCATCCCATGGGGGGATGTGTCCACTGACCAGCTTCCCTCCATGGTTGCAAATGCAAGATGGGAAGCCTCCTGTGTTGTCATGGCAGTGGCGAACACAGGTTCCTCTCCCCTTTTGCTATGGAGGCCTGCTGGAGGTAGATGTACATCGTGTAATGGGTTCTGTGGCAAAGGGGGAGAGGAACCAGCATGTGGCAGGTAAATTAGCTCATATGATGAGGTTGTAAGTTTTTTTTGTTCATTCTCATCCCATCCCTTACTAATGACAGGCACCAGTTTAGGAGTCTCACAGGTTTCTTGGGTTAAGGTGGAAAGGAATATAAGAGCTTGAGTGTCATACATTTACGGATGACACTAGACCTCAAATCTCCAGAAAATTTATTTCAGCACTGGGAGAGGGAACCTTGCTGGAGAGATGAAATCTCAGTAGACAACTGCAGCTCCACAGAGAGAAAGGGAATTTGTAATCTGCTAACATCTAAAGGGAGACATATTGTCTTAATTTGAAATAAGGCTCTAAAGAAAAAGCTAGATGTTATTTTTTATTGAACAGTTTGGTCCTAGATCCAATGTAAAAAAAACATGCTAAGGGTTGGAGACAATAGTATCAGGTTGACGCTTTGATCCCAGTTCATTTCCTTCTGTTGGAGGATAGAGCTGTCTATGCTGCAGCGCTTGTCTTGCACCCTAGTGCTCTGGAGGACAAAGTCTCTTTGGCAGCATGGGAGAAAAATTCAAATGCTTTTCTGGTTCACTTGTGTGCTTGGAAGGAGAGTTAGAATCTTAATCCTTTGTTTCAGGTGTCCAAACATTCTGGGCTGGCTTTGCACACAACTGAAAAAAAAAACCCTCCTCTCTTACTGTCCAGCATTGTCTATAATGACGTTGCAGACTGGATCCAGCTTGTACAGTAATTTTCCAGTCTTCTCGCCCCCCCTCCCTTGCGATGACTCAGAAGACATTGTTTGGGTTAGAATGATGGTGCCTACACTAGATGGAGGCAAATGATTTTGAAACCAAGGACACACAGCATTTGACAGGATTCATCTAGGAGCCAAAATCTGATTAATGATGCAAAATTTAGGTCAGGTGGATTGATTCGTAATAGAGATATAATGAATCAAGGTCACTCAAGTGATTTTTTAAAAAACTTTGTACTCAGAAGTGTCAAGACACTGTACTTCCCTTCCCTTGCACCTAGAGTGTAATAATTCTCTCCAAAAATCACAATCCATCACACATTTGTCTGTTCAGGAATATCAATCAGCACAAGGCACAAAACTGTTTGTCCGAAGAGCTCTTAGTCATTTCAGTTTCCACTCCAGTTACACGCAGAGCTCTGTGACATTCTAAACTGCCTTTTGACATGTAATCATGCAATGCATTAAAAAGTCTCATTCTTACTTGGTTATTTCATACATTTGCTCCCACTGCTTCCCTATTTCCACATTAAGCCAAATGTTTCTGTCTCCCTCTCAATTAAACCAATTGTTTTACCCTTTCTTTCACAAATTCAATGTAACTCTTGCTGGGTTCAGTAGCTAGAGGCTGAATTATCTTGAATTTCTTTCCTCTCTTTTGCCATAAAATTGTTCTTATTGAGGAAATGGCAAACATTATATCTAATTTGATGTCTTTCATTCACTTAACAATGTTTACTTACCATGTTTTTTTAAAAAAAATCAATAAAGTACACATGCACACAATTTAAAGGCAAAATGATCCTAAATGCACTAGATGCTGCCTGAATCTTGGAAGCTAAGAAGAGTTAGTTTTGATTAGCACTTGGATGGAAGAAAACCAATGCATACTGAATTGGTTTAGAACAGTGGTTTCCAACCTTTTTTGACCAGGGACTACTTGACCAGGGACCTCTTGACCAGGGACCACTTGATCAGGGACCACTCTCCAACATTAGTACCAAAAGGGTTACAAATCAGTTTTTGGTCAACTTTAGATTCAGTCTGGTATTTGGGGTGCAGATTCAGAAAATTGCATTGGATAGACCACATAAGCTCTAGTTTCTGATACATAACATATGCCATCCAGTAGTCACCATCTGGTCGCCACAGAAAACCATATTTAATAATCTAAAGGTGATACAAGGGAGTGGGACAGGTCAGCGACAGGGAAGAAGTGGCATGTGGTGCAAAAGGAGCAGAAATAAAATGACAAAATAAAATAAATAAATAAAGAGGAAGCTCACCACCAGATTTTCGTTCTTGCGGCCCACTGGTGGTCTGTGGCCCACAGGTTAAGAATCACTGTTTTAGAGAAAGGAGGCAAAACCACCTCTGAATATTGCTAGTGTAAGAAAACCTTATGAACATATATGCATATGTACATGCACACATAACTGTATGGCTACGAGAACTATTTTTCAGCACAGTTGAAGAAATTAGAAGCTGGAATGTCATGCCATAATAATCACATATATATTTATTTTGTTAGTCCAATATACCTACACGTGTGTGTACATGTTTGTAGCTATATGATCATAAGCCTTGTTTGAAGGTTGCCACTAGTAAAGATCAGATAGCTCTCCGGAAGTTGAAACTAGATTTTACTGGTGTGACAGAAGACAGATGATCTCCCTATAACTTCACTAACCCCAGAAAGGTTATGCGATGGATTGTGGGAATGAGGTGAACTGTGCTCAGATGGAGATCTTGGCCACTATGAGCAGAGTTCCTCTGATGGCTGAAGAGAGATCCTGACATTATTCTGAGAATTGGTTTTTATTGGTTCTCCCACTTTTTTAAAATTAAATTTTTATTAATTTCTTCATACTGATAACAAAACAATACAATATGAACCTTAGCCATCTAAAAGATAATATCAAAAACTGTTTACAATTTTTATGGCTAGGATACAGGTTCCAATTGTGCTTCCCTTTACCATATATCTTGATTGTTAACCCCTCTAAACGCCCCCCATCCCACCCACCCACCCTTACCACCCTCTTCCCACCTCCCTCCCACCCCCATCTGGGTTACCTGAATCAATACATTGATTTAATTGTCTGGAAGGCCTGATTTAAAGTTCTGTACCTATCTTTTCCTCCCGTTTTGTCGATTAATCAAGACCATTTCCTAAACCAATCTTGTCCTGGCTGAATATTCAAATATTTGTTTTTCTTTTTATAGAGGAAATCGTTAATTAAATATTCAGAGAGATAAGACCACCAGGTTTTCAGGTCCCATCTTGTTTTATCTTTCCAACCTCTGGCGATTGTAGCATGTATAGCGGCTATCATAAATTTCAATATATATGACAATTCGTTGTTCCCCTCCTTTACCTCTATGGTGAGGGACAGAAATTGAGCTTTATTCCAATGTAGTTTTTGTTCTATTATTTCCTCTATTACTTCTCTAACAGTATTATAATATTTTTGGATTTCAGTCCCACCACATGTGTGAAAAAGTACCAATCTCCCCGCATTAATGCCAGCATTTGTTAGAAATGTTTTTCATAATGTGAGCCAATTGAGAGGGGGTCCTATACCATTTTGGAAAAAAAATGGTTTTCCCACTTGTGCTGTCTGGATTGTTTACCCCAGTGCTAAGGAAGCCCCTCTCTTGAATATGCCTCACTTTCCCCTGTCCTGCTGACCATGGTTACCACTGCCCATTTGCTTGCCTCTTCCACAGGACTAATTCATTTCCCAAAGACAAAAAAGTTGAGAGGAGGCATGGTTTGTTAGTTTCGTTTCACAGTTCTTCTCATTGCTTGCTCACCCAGAGATGAGCAGATGAGAACAGATGAATAAGCATCATCAATAAGCATGGACGCGGAGAAGGGGAACTTCACTTTCTAAAAAGCATACCATCCAATTGTCCCATTTTGGCAGGGACAGTCCACATTAATTCTCTTTTTCAGGTGCAAACTGAATTCAAAGTGCAAAAGTAGTTTGGACTCAATTAATTCAGTACTAGGACACAAGCGAAAAAAAGCTCTTCCCTGTAGACTCTGATCATTAATAATGGTAACTATCTCCTTATAATAATCAAAGATGACATGAATTACTTTGTGCAATTCCACACTGCTGTCTTTGCATCTTCGCACATCTAAATCTGTCAGGCAAGATTCTAAGCAGCTACAAGATCCTGAACATTCATTAATCCTTTGTTGTCCCACTTTTCCAGCAGCTTTTAAAATGTCTCATTTTCCTTCTCCCACAGTCCTCCTTCATTCCCCCTTGGTTTATTTCCATTAATAATAATTGAATTAAAAATGAAAACATAGTTAGATATCAATGAATTCAATGGGGACAGATGAGAGGTAAAGGCAGAACCTTACCACCCCTGTACTCATACCTTTCTCAAGTTAAAATAGACTGTATTGTTGAAGGTTTGTTGGAAACTGGAAAATTGGAAAATCTCACAACCTCTGAAGATGCTCACCACAGATACAGGTGAAACGTCAGGAGAGAATGCTTCTAGAACATGGCCATACAACCTGAAAAACCTACAACAACCCATTAAAAGTAAACTGCTCTCGCTTGACCATCTTCTAAGGTTGCTGGACCACATGTTCCAGGTTTTCATCTGTGAAATGCTGGAAGGTATGGATCACTGAAAATGCAGGTTCACAATTTGAGTGTATTCCTGGATTCAGCCTTGGATGCTTAGGTTTCTGTGGTGGCTAGGAGTATGTTTGCACAGTTAAACCTAGGACTTCATCACACTAGGGAAGAGCATTTAAACTACTCAGCCAGAGGGGTCATGGGCCTCACTAAACTACAAACTCCAGAGATCTGCAGAAGGCAGCAACCAGATTTAAAGTGGATAGATGCTCTAGTGTGATGAGATCCTTAGTGTTCCTTGTGGCATCTTCCACTTGGCCCTAGTGACAATGTGGTAGTTGCATCTTCATTGAATTATATGTGGGGCCACCTTAAAGAATGTTCAAAACCTCCAACTGGTCCAAAAGGCTGTAACCAGATTGTAAACTGGGATTGGCTCTAGGGCCAGGATGTTTCTAGGCACTGTTCATAGTGCTCTGTATAGCTCAGGTCTAAGTTATCTGAAGGAATGTGTCTTTCCATATGAACCTATCTGAACACTTACAAGCTTCAAGGGAGACAATCATTTCTATCTCACAGCCTTCATGGGCAGATTTGGTGGGAACATCAGAGAGGACCTTCTGCCAGACTTTGGACCTCCTTCCCTAGGAAAGTTACGATGGTTCTTTCCTTGCTATCTTTTGTGGTAGGGAAAGGCCTTTTCATTCCAGCAAAGCTTTGGGAATTGTTCCTTGTAAGAGACAGGCTTTTTTGTTGTTGTGATGCTTTTAATCTTTTTAAAGATAATATTCAAATGGTTTAAATACATTATTCATTTAATACCGTTTTAATCTAGACTTTTGCCTGTTTCAACTATTGGTCATTTCTTTCTTTTGATAGCTGCCTTGAATCCTAGACTGGGGCAAAGGGTGGAGTATAAATCAAGTGATGGCTAGATAGACCACAATGTCATAAAGTCCTGTGCAACTGCCTTAGCTTCACTATCTCAACCCATGAGAATATTTGCCTACAAGAGATGGGATGAAATTCCCTGTTTTACACATGTGAACAGTTAGGCGATGGTTCCCCAAACAATTATATAATGATGTAAATACAATGTACCCTTTAAAATGTTAAACAAGCAATGAAAATAATATGATAAAATAAAAGTTAAACATCCCCTGCCCATTTCCGGCCAAAGAATCAGGACCTTTCCATATTGTAAATGGTACAGTTTTGATGCTACTGTAACTGCTATGGTTCCATCCTCTGGAACTGGGAACTGAAGGGGGTCATTTGGAATTTGCAGACTGAGAAAATCCCTCCAGTGCCTCTGGACAAACTAGATATTCCAGAATTCCATAAGATGCAACCATAGGAACTGGGTAATGTGAAAGGACTCTAGTACGGGAAAGTCATATAGATAGAAGGTAGCATGTTTCGTACTTCAAGTCGTTTCTGACTTATTGTAACCTTAAGCTGTCATGGGGCATTCTGAAGTGAAGAGGATGTCACTTGCCCATGGTGACTTTTCATGGTCAAGCAAGGATTTAAACCCTGCTCTTCAGAGATGTAATCCAGTGCTCAATCACTACATCATGCTGGGAGAAAAGTGTATCATTTATTCCAGGACAACAGCACGATCAGTAGGATACTTTTGCTGATTGTATCACCTTCTTTGTAAATTGTGATTGGACACATGGAAGGAGGTGCTTTCAGTCCAAGTTGTTGACCTTACTTGAATGTACAAATGTTGACTATGGGCATGATGGCATGCTGTCATGTGATGGTGCTTCCAAAGTGTTCACACTACCGTTGAGAAATCAAGATCCTATTATTTTAATTTTAAAGCGTTAAAAAAAGGAAATGAGTATAGCACGCTGGGCTTTGAGCTTCAGCTGCATCTCCAGCACCCCAGGCATGCAGCCTTCTGTTAGCTACAATAAATTTCATTTAGCCTTTGTTTACATTTGGCAGGACCTGTAGACATATGGCTGAAAATATCTAGGGTGCTGGAGGGAAATAGTACTAGCGAGGTGGTGACTAACTGAGTCCAGTGACTTTGTTAGCAAAAATAATGCCACTAGAGGAGAGGCAAAGATTAATGCAATGTTCCCAGCATCCAGTCATCCAACACGCACAAACAGAATGAGATGAACCCCCATCTTCTCAATCTTTTTTTAATTTTTAAAGCAGTTATTTATGTGGTCAAGAGGAAAATATCTAGTTTTAATTTCTCTGCTGTCCCAGAGCCAGCGAACACCTTTCAAAGTAGGGTGAATCTACACAGGCATAAATAATTGGCTCAAGGTCAGGGTGCCTGCAAAACATTCAACCTCTATGTGTCCTCAAACTCACATCTAGGTAGAAAATACATTTTAAAAAACTCACTGGAAATTCTGGATCAAGGCATAAAATCTGTTGCAACTCATCAGGGCATAAACCATGCAGTGCAGCAAATCAGATGAGGCATACAGAGCGCTTACCAGGAAAACATTAATGCTTCAGGAATCATACAGAGAACCCAGATATAATACTCCAAGGGACTTTTAAAAAATGCCTCCCCTCCCTTAAGGAAAGGAAAGCATTCCCATTGGAATGCCCGATTTCAATGCCTTGGTTTGTCCTGCTGCAGACAAGTGCTGACCAGCTGTTTTCATCAGCATGTCTCGCCAGATGAGTGAAGAAAAGAAATCTTTCCTGGGTTGCCTGTATAGACACTCTGAAACAAACTGGATTCCTAAAATCCACATCTTGACCCAGATAAAATGGCTGTGTGGAAGCAGCATAATGGTGTTTCCACATAGCCATTTACTCTGATTCTGGATGTGGGTCAAAGAGATCTAGTTTACTGTGGAGTGCCTACATAGGTACCCTGGGTGTTGTTTGGAAGCTCAGATGAAGTCTACAGATCTGGATCCAGCCAAACACAGGGATATTTTTTTTCTTGGATGCTCCATGAAATGTGCTGATTGAAAACAGTGTTTGTCTGCAGGGGAGCCAGAAAATGGAGAGCAATTTAGCGTTTCCACAGGAACTTTGCTCTTTCCTTGCCGGGGAAGGCATTTGTTTACTTTCCCTCCAAGCTATTTATCTGAGTTCCATCTGCAACTCCTTGCAGCTTTAACCTTGTCCTGACAAGTGCTCTGAATGCTTCTTCCACTTAGCAGCACTGCACTGTTTATACAGTGATCAACTTCAGCACATTTTATGGCATTATCTGGAATTTTTGATGAGTTTTTTTTAAACATGTAGTTTCCAGTTGAAGGTCACATTAGGGGTGAATGTTTTGTAGACACTTCAAACTCAAGCCGGCTTCCAGCTGGATTATAATGCCTGTGTAGATGGGACCTTAGGCTGGATCTACACTGCCAAACAATGCAACTTGAACTGCATTATATGGACAGTGTAAAGAGATATAACAGACATTGATCTGCATTATATGGGTCTACACTGACCATATAATGTAATTCAAACTGCATTATTTGACAGTGTACGTCCACCCTTAAAGAACTGGAGAAGTCAGTAGTCTAATGGTACATCTGCATTGTAGAATTAATGCCGTTTGACACTATTTTAACTGCCATGGTTCAATGCTATGGGATCATGGAAGTTGTAATTTTAAAATGTCTTTAGCCTTCTCTGTCAGAGTGCTGATGTCTCATGAAACTTCCGTTCCCATGATTCTGTAGCATTGAGTCACAGTGGTTAAAGTGGTGTCAAACTGCAATAATTCTGCAATGTAGATGCATCCTCTGTCCCTTTATGAGATGATGGAAGAGGTCCCTGTCAGCTGTGGAACAATTATTGTGAAATAATCACTCATTGGGGGCCTAACTGGCCCCAATGTTGGTTTCATTTAGATGCTAAATTTAAAACATAACTATTTATGAAAGCCTCTGGAACTCACTGATTTTCTTCAAATGCTTGTGTACATGCTTGTGTACATGGGGGCTGGTGCTCATCTCCATTCCTAAGCCGAAGAACTGGCGTTGTCCATAGGTAACAGTGCTCCATGCAGTCATGTGGCCGACATGACTGCATGGAGCACTGTTACCTTCCTGCCAGAGCGGTATCTATTGATCTACTCACAATTGCATGTTTTCGAACTGTTAGGTTGGCAAAATCTGGGGCTAACAGTGGGAGCTCACCCCACTCCCTGAACCTGCAACCTTTCTGTCTGCAAGTTCAGCATCTTAGCACTTTAATCCACTGTGCCATCAGGGGCTCCTAGTTCTTTACCAAACTACAAATCCCAATGCAACCATAGCAGTTAAAGTGGAATAACAGTTCTAGTGGGAAAGGTTCTCTGATTTTTTCTAGCTCCTTTCTGCTGCAGCAATTGACAGCCATCCTGTCATTTGCGATAATGTGAGGTTGTATGGCTTACATTCCTATGTTTTTGAAAACCAAACCGCCTCCATCCTTTCATAGATGTGTAGATCATTGGGATACTCACTGAATATCTCACCATTTGACTTTCCCACTTGTGCCTTTAAAAGTCTGTAAACGATCATATTTTGGGACATATGGCAATGAATTGTTCATATACCTTTGAGCTCAGAAAAAGATCCCCCAGCTGCCAAAAATGGAAGCAAGATTTTTTAGCACTTGCTACGAGGCAAAAGTCATGTCTGATCATGACAAATCTGACTTGAATGCTTCTCCTGAAGATATCCTATTTTCTTTTAGTCAAGGAAAGAGTTGCTGGAGGTGATCCCACTAGCTTCTTGGTCAAGAAAATGAAAGCCCTCAACTAAGAAGATATTTTTTTCTTAATGATTCTTTAGAGCTGAAATGATACCCCTCCCAAGGAGTCTCAATTTCTGTCTTGATTTTATACTGATTTAAAACAAGAGGAGGAGGAGGAAGAAGACAGTGATGAATTGATGAAGGGAGAAACTGTTGTTATTCCTGAGTGGTGTTGTGAACTGTTTTCAAATCCTTTCTGACTTACGGTGACATGAGCACTGACTCTGCCCCACTTCCATGTATGTCCTGTGCATGCTGACCAGGATTTTAGCAAAGGATAACTCAAACCTATCACAAGGATTTCTTGGCAATATTTATTCTTTGAGTTACCCTTTGCTGAAAGCCCAGGCTGCACCCACAGGACAAAAGCCCTGAGGATGCAAGACATGAGCAACACTGACTCTGCCCCACTTCCATTTCTTGTGGGATTTTCTGCCTCGATATTCTAGGATATAGGGCTGTGTGGAAGGGCCCGTATGACTGGTAGGGCCGGTTGGAGTTGGTTATGAGAAATAGGAGTGATGGGAGTTGCAGTAGATCACCATCTGGAGAGTGATAGGTGCTCACCCTTGCTGTAATAAAAAAAATACTCTTGGGCAAACTGAGAAGAAAATAGACTCCTTCAGTAATATGCAGTAATTTATTCAGATCAAAGGCATTACTTGTCTGTTTTCTTTTATATAGCCATAAGACTGAAACCCCTCCCCAATAATTTTCAAGTGGCAAAAGTTATTTCTGTCCATTTATCCATGTACATTTTGTGGAAATATATTGGGCACATGCGTATGAACGCACATACACACTTTGGTAGAATGTGCAGCTTTAAAGTCAGTTTAATAGTTAGTGCAATCACAAGAGAATAATTAAGCAGTTCTTTGATATAAGGAGAAAATACAAGGGAACTTGGAGCATTGTTCTAGACAAGCAGTTTATTATCTCATTATCTTATAGAATGTCCTTCAAAAGGCATCTACAGAATAGAATTTCACCTCGCATTTGGATGAGGATTCAAACATCTTGACTTCCAGCATAAAATCTTATCAATTAAAAGCTGTTTCACAGCTCATTAAGCCATTGCTGGCACCGAATGCCAGAGGGACATCCACATGCAGCTCTTCAGAGAGGTGACCGTATGATGTCAGTTGTGGCATTCATCTTATGGCACTTAAAGATCAACAGAATGACTTCTGTTCTGCAAGCTGGCACATCTGCTGTGTTTTGGAACCAGAACCTTCTTTCATAATTTTTAAAATGACATTCAATAAGGATCTCAGTTACATATCATAAATATTCCCATATAACAAAAGCAAGAAAATAAAAAGGAGAAAAAAAATAATCACAAAAGCAATAAGTTCTCTATAAAAGCTGACCAAAAATGACACAGGTAAGGGTGACTGTCCACTGTTCTGCAACAAGGTTTAGCCATTATTTGGTTCTTTTTCCCCCTGCAAGTGTTGTAGACTGGAAAGAGATAGGCATAAACTCCCATTGTTTCAGAATTATTATCCTCAGTGTCACAAGAAGGGGGAAATAGTACTTTGTAAATCATCTGATTTTGGAAGCTAAGCACGATCAGCCCAGTTTGGTGCTTGGATGGGAGACTGCCAGAGAATGCCAGGTGTTATAGGCTATATTCCAGAGTAAAGAACTGGTAATATAATCAAGTTGTTATGAGGCCCCTGTTAGGCCTACATCAGAGTTTTCTAAACATTTCATGTTGGTGACACTCTGTTTAAACATGCATCATTTTGTGACACAATCATTCAGTTTTATTAGCAAACTGGAGGTTAAACCTCTTACATGAGATACTGGCACATACATACATTGTAAAAATGAATTGTTTGGGGACACATCATATGAAAATCTTTTATTTATATTTCCAAAAGCATATTATTTCTAAGATAGATGGTTTTAAAGCAACTTTTCATGTGAATATAATTGATTTTAATGTTTGAATATATTTATGGTTTTATGTCCCAGCATTGAATTTTTGCCGTATATGTGTTGTGCTCCGCTCTGAGTCCCCTGCAAAGTGAGAAGGACAGAATATAAATGTTTTAAATAAATAAATAAGATAACACTAAGATTTTTTGTCATTTATGAATAACAATATAGAAATATGTGCAAGAATTTAAAAAGTTCTGCATTCACATGACACACTTACATACTATGTTGGAAAAAGCAACCTTTCAAGACTCCACTAAATGTTTGTAAGTGTGCATAATTGTTAACCTATATTGTATACATTTTGATTTGCCAGTTTGACTGTATTTCTTTGGTGTGGGAGGGGCTTCAGACACAGGACTCCATTTTTGTTTGACATATATGCTTTTAGACCTCAATTGAGGTGGATTCAGTTTGTCTCCTTTCAGACTTCAGTGAATACAATGATACAGTTTTGACTGTATCTATATACTTAGAGACATTTGACTATGGACTAGTATGCTGAATTAATACAAGTTGTTTATGAGTAAACAAGATATGTTATTTTTCAAAGAAGACTTTGCTCTTATCTCTGAGTGCATATTTTAACTAAGAGGTTTCAAGGGAGTGTATATCTTTTGGGTAACTGCAATTACAATTACAACTGCAACTTCAACTTCAAAGAAACAGCCACCCTCTATTAATCCAATATATTTTTGTAGTGGCACGTCTTTATCCTTGGCAGTTTAAAGACATGGTTCTTCAGTTTATCAGCTGAGTTACCTGTGGGCCATTACATGAATGCTTATGAATATCAGTTGTTCAGAAGGTTGACTTCTAACAAGGACATGCTTTTCTTGACTAGTGGTTTTCAAAAGGTGGTCTCCACATGTTCGAGGAGATTTACATTTGCCAAATGGATGTGACACCATTTTTACCTTTTTAATAATGTTATGGTGCACTTATTTCCAATAGGTTATGAATTTCCAATATACTGCAGCTGATACTAATGTGACACAACAACACACAGTTTGGAAAACTCTGACCTGCACTGCCATTTACTTGGGTTGGGTTTCTTTGGTAAATCTGGAACTGATTCCCTATTATATATAGTCTAAAAGGCACTGGGACCTCTGGCAGTGATCCTGAAGTACACTGGAGTGTTATGCTGAATAGACGGTCTTTATCATTATTAGGTGCCTATCTATGCTTCTGCTGTGTGTGGAGGAACATTTGCTCTGTTAAAAATCTGAACCAATTTCCCCCTTCTCAATTTCTCCTCTATGCATAAGTTGGGTCTGTTTATTAGTATTGCATGGTTCAGTTAGGGTCCAAGTATTGGATTTCAAATGCATCATGCCTTTCACCAGCTTTTATTGATTATTAGATTGGTCACTATGGTAAGCAAATGCATCATTTCCATTCAGAATCCTAATGATTATTATTATAATTAGGGAGCACAACAAATTTTAGAGCAAGCACATCCTTAGTAAACTGTAGGCTTGGCACAGAATATATTTAAAACTCCTGGGTACCTTGACAGCTGAGCTAAGTCTTATTGCCAGAACAATGCACTTTAATTGTCTGTTGGGGTGGGGATGATAGGCACAAAGAGAGAAAGTTGCTAATTTTTAATAGGTTGAGTGATCCTTTCACATTGTCAAGCAACTGAAAGGCAGATAGCAGGTGTGTATATGCATTCCTAAGGCATCACAGTACCGTTTTGAACAAAGAAAATCAGGATACGGGATGTGTAAAACATTTTGCTAGTAAGTGTTAAGTAGCTGACTGATTGTTCCGAGACTGATAAGAGACCAGCTGTTGGGAAAATACAACAATTCTAGGCAGTTTCCCTGTCCTTGCAGAAAATTAGCACTTGATACAACTTGCATGCTCAAAGAGCATTTACATGACCTAGTGTCATTTTGGTATTTCTTCCTTCATAAGCTTACCTTTACTGTGTCAAATTTAAACTTTCATTCCTGAGTTGTTGCCACTTTCAAAATTATTATAATTTTTTAAAAAAGAGAAGGCTTCTGTAGCCACATATTTGTCTGCCTCTGGCAACAGCATCACTTGTGTGGCAAATCTATACCATAGGGCTCCAGTCTGCCATCTATGGTGTATTCAAAGTGGTAAATTAGCCAAAAGTCAAGGACTCTCTCAAACAGAAAATAGTTATCTCCTCCAAAAAGTAGTTCTCCTTTCCAAATGAAGGGTCTGCTAAATACAAATCAACCCTTTCTATGTCTCTGGACAGCTGTTAACATTCGATTAGGAGGAGAAGGCATAGTAGATTTTTATTCCCCTTTTCTCCCAATAATGAGAATCGAGACACTTTAAAACGTATTTTAGAACAGTACATGTTACAACTATATGCACTATAAAACAGCAGAGTACGTCACCAAAAGCTTATTCTCACCAGTTTCTAAAATCCTGATGGCATAAGAATGTTTTAACCTGCCAACAGAAAGAGAACAATGACAGGGTCAGGTTGGTTTCTCCAGAGAGAGAGGGAGGGAGGGAGGGAGGGAGGGAGGATGTTTCAAATCTGAGGAAGGCCCCCTCCCTTGGTGCCACTAAATGAGCCTTCACACGGGGCTAAATTTGGCACCATGCGCTGATCTAGCTCTGGTCACTCACCGAGATGGCCGGCAGCCATCAGATGATGCCTGCGTGGTTCTGTTGTTGAAGGAGGGCAGAGCCGATGCATGTCACCACCAGGGGAACACGGAGGGCTCCCATGTTGCCATTAGAATGCATGGGGGGAAGCCGTTTGCTCCACACACGCTCACACTTGCCCCCATCTGATTGCCCTCAGCTGGAGCTGGGCAATGTGGGGCATGGGGCGCCAGGTTCCCCATGCCACTTTGAGAAGCAGAACATCTCTGGTGGCCATGTGACAAGGTTGTAATTAGAAGGTGGTGGGACAGAGAGATGGGCCTCTTTCAAAGATGTTGGAGTTCTAATGGGTTCATAAAGAAATACATGGTCTTTCAAATAGCCTGGACCCAAGCTATATAATGCTTTATAACTTATAATATAAGTCAGCACTTATATTATAAGGGAATATCACATAGAGCACATTACAATAGAGTAGCTCCATATATTACAGTGGTTCTCAACCTTTGGGTCCCCAGGTGTTTTGGCCTACAACAAAATCCCAGCCAGTTTACCAGCTGTTAGGATTTCTGGAAGTTGAAGACCAAAACATCTGGGGACTCACTGGTTGAGAATTACTGATGTATTTCATGAGTCCGTGTTACAGAGTTTCAGTTATATGTAAAGCCCCCCTCTGTGCAGCAAGGTAACGGGTTACTTATTAATATAATTATGCTGATAAAATATATTTCACAAAAATTTGAGAGATGAGTGGGCTTAAAGATGAGTCGGTGGAATAAGATAAACACAGTTACAATGAATGGTATCCCTGTTTACATCATTGATTTTGTATTTTCTACAATGATATTTCTTCATAGGGATCACCACAAAAGAGATCCTCTCTCATGCTTGCTAACTAAACAGAACTTATTACTGGGCATATAAACTGGGTTGTGGTTAATTTTAGGGTCATGTGTTTGGGTAGGTTCAGATTAGTGCAGCAAAATTCTTCATATTATCTAGCCTTAAATGGGATTTTGTTCAGAGATGCAGAAAACTTCCAGAATCCCATAGTAACCATGATCACTGGCGATGCTGGTTGGAGGATTTGGGAAGCTGTAGCCCCAAAAGTTTTGCATATAATGATATTGCTATTAAAAGCCAAAAGACTTACATAAGGTTGTTAAAAGATTGGCTCTTTCAGCCACATTCCTGTTGCTTAAGGCAAACTTTTTTCCTTTTTAAACTGCAGTCCCCCCCCCCCCCTTTTCTTTTTATTCCTTGTTGAAACAATGACAAAGCTGGTGGCATCAATAATTAAATAACAGCTGAGCATCAGGGGAGGAAAAGTGACAAAACTGACAAACCCATCATGGGATATTTTGACAAATCTGTGCATTGGAAGGATTGCAAATGAAGGGCTGAGCCTCCTCATTACACCTCCCACATTTAACGTGCTTATCTTTAAACATAACACACAGCTCTGAGGCCATCCATTTTCACCCCCACACTTTCGATGTCACAACAAGACTTCCAGCGCCAATGCTTAACAGGCGGATGCCTCGGCACGATGATGAATAACCTTTTTGGGCCACTGCAGTTTCAGGTACTGGCATCAAAGTAAAATTTGTCCCTATTAATCAAATATAAGTGCTCTTTGCTGAAATCCTCATTTGTATCGTGGAGATTTCTCACATTAATCTAAGATGCTGTGCACAACTGCTAACCTTTCAGGTGAGTCTGCAGGGAGTGCCAGCTCATTTGTATACTGGGACGGTTGCATAAAAGGGCAACCAAACATCATTTACCCAGAGGCGAGGCGGAAAGTGGCTCAGCAGCTTGATGGTGTTTAAAAAAACAACCCCCAGACATTAATTAACACTCACCCATTGATTATTATCGATTAGCATTTGTTTTTGTTTTTCTCGCCAGAATTCGGAGTAGGCATATTTCTGTAGTCATTATCCACTCTCTTGTCCTCTCTCTTCTCTCTCAGGATTGTTGTCATTTATTGGGTGAGATGTCTTTATATGGCCAAGCAAGATGTTAACTTGAAACCGAAACAGAAGAGGTGCAAGAAAAGCAAACTCTCCTGCCCAGTAGCTTATAACTCAGGTTTGTGTGTTGCACTATCACTCTGGAAAACATGGCCGATTCCCTGCTTTCCCGAGGAAGTCCCTTGGGCAACCCTGGGTGAGTCACATACTCTCAGCCCCCACAGATCCTCATGATCGAATAATTGTAATAAGTTCAGTAAAATTTGTAAACTGTTTCCAGGGAGGGGAGGGAGGGAGAAAGAAGGAAAATGATGTAAACACATGTTATCGATAGAAAATGTTTTGAATATTTGTATAATTTTGTGTAGCACTATTCACAATAATTTTGAAAATAAAAAACATTAAAAACAACATTTTCTCAGCTCTGTGATAGGTTCAATGCTGTGTACATCTGGATGGGCTTTCACTCTGGAATTATGGCCAAGAGCCTGTCGTGTGCAAGGGTCCCAGTATCAAGGACGGAGGTTTAATTAAACAAAAGCAAGGTAAGCCAAGGCCATTTCCCACTTCTAAAGAAAACAAAAGTCTTAAGTCTTTCAAAGCCCGGCCAAAATAGCAATTGGAAAACACAAACCAAATAATGATGAGACACTGCCAAGGTCAAGAGTCCAATTAATGTAGACAAGCTGAAGATTACAGAGCCAGGTCAGGAACAACAACAATAGCCAAGGTCAAAGTCCAATAGTCAGGTGCCAGGAGTTCAGTTGTCAGGGTTCATAAATCAAAGACCAAGTACCCAGGAATACAAATGGAAGTCAGAGTTCAGGAGTCAAGCCCGGAATACAAACTGAAGTCAAAGTCCGCCCTAATATTTACACTTAGGATCACCCTATGTCTGAAACAACTTGAAGATTCACAACAACAACAATCCTAATTAACTTGACTATCCCATCAGCCAAAAGCAGGCCCACACTTCCCATCAAAATTCATGTTGTTTAATATTGTTCATTTTCAATATTGTATTATTATTTCATGTTTTTCTTGCACTACAAACAAGATATGTGCAGCATGTGTAAGAATTTGTTCATGGTTTTTTCAAACCTTAGTCTGGCCCCCTAACAGTTTGAAGGACCATGAACTGGCCTTTGGCTTAAAAAGTTTGAGGATCCCTGGATTGACATCATTATCCTGGACAGATCTCTAATCAGCAATTGAGTCTCACTGGGTTTTCCAGTCCTAGGCAAATGTGGATAACAAAGATGTTCTCATCCTTTGATCATTCAAATGTTTTGGAATTCAACTCCTAGAAGTTTTTCCCCAGTATGACTAATGCTAAGGGATGGTGGGAGATGAAAACCAAAAACACCTGGAAGACCAAAGATTGAGGCACATTACTGGGATCGTACTTTCTTCCAGCTGATGGGTCAGATTTCCTTTCAGACATATTCTTAATGACATTCCAAGGCAAAAGCTGGACAAAGCACACTAGCATGTTTTAGGTTAAGGCACTTACTGTTAATAACTTAGGAGGAAATTTTAGCCTTCTGCAGTGGAATAAGCAAACTATATAAAACAAGAAAACCACCAAATAATGTTGTAATGCCCCAGAAGAGCTGAATTTGTCCATAGGGGCTGAAGCTCACAACACTAAGTATATGTATGTTCAGTCTAAATCTACAGCCCCATATATAGTTACATAACAGTAAGTCTCAGTGTGAGACCTAATTCTCTCCCATCCTTCCCACCATCACCTGCAGTTATGAGGGATAGTAAAGAACAACTAGGAGCCCCAGTGGCGCAATGGGTTAAACCCCTAAGCTGCTGAACCTGCTGACTGAAAGGTTGCCTGTTCGAATCCAGGGAGCAGGGTGAGCTCCCACTGTTAGCCCCAGCTTCTGCCAACCTAGCAGTGCTGGGCCAGTTCGAAAACATGCAAATGTGAGTAGATCAATCAGTAACGCTCTGGTAGGAAGGTAATGGTGCTCCATGCAGGCGTGCTAACCACATGACCTTGAAGGTGTCTATGCATAACACTGGCTCTTCGGCTTAGAAATTGAGATGAACATCAACCCCCATAATTGGACATGACTGGACTTAATGTCAGGAAAAAAACTTTACCTTTACTAATGAACAGCTTGCCTTACAGAATTGTTGGAATGATTGCACCTCAAACATAAATGTGAAATGCTTTGAACACTGAATGTTGATTCTAGTAATAGGAATCCCCTTTATATATATTCATAGAAGACAGTAAACTCCTATCATCAACCCAATACAAAAATGCAAAAGGTATAATGTAGAAAAAAAGCTGCAGGTGAAGCTTTGGGGGATCTTCAATATAGATTTAATCACTGCAGATCAGCCAAAGACATTGACTGTTTTCTCTTTCCTGATAGGGTAGCTCCATAAAGCAAGTCTCCGTCTGTTTCACATAGGATATAAAGGAGGGTTTGCTGACAACCTACCAACTGAAACAACTTTTTGAGAACTTCCAGAGTCTGGCCATGCCGTCTGGGGTATTCTGAGATGTGCAGCTAAAAAGGTTTTTGTGTACAGTTGTTTCTCTACATTTGCAGATTAAGCATTGTGGATTTGATCATTCACAATTGCTGTATTTGCTACTACTTCTGATATTCCCTACACATGGCTGAAAACATACGCTCTCTTTAGCCAATTTCTGGATCCTCTAGTGCGGGGGCTCTCAGACTTTTTCAGCTGCGGAGCCCATTCTGAAGCAAAAGTTCCTCATGGAGCCTCAAGAAATGTATGTATGTGTGTGTGACATGGGCAAATGTTTGGATACAGGGTCCACATTGTGTTTTAAAATTTGACAGAAGGGCCAGGCCACTAGTAGATGGATGAAGTGTTTGTGTGAACTAACTGAAAAACACATTAACAAATCCATATACACACCGCACATATCTTGTTTATAGTGAAAGAAAGAACCATACAATATTTAAAATGAAGAACATTTTATTCAACATAAACTTAACAGTATTTCAGTGTAAGACACCGGGGGCCATCCAGCCCAACCCACTTCTGCCATGTAGGAAAAACACAATCAAAGCACTCCCTGAGTGGTTGGAGGGAAATAGTGGTTTTGGAAGCAAAGAAGGGGGTACCTAGGCTGCAAGTAAAAGAGTTTGTGCAATGAGAGAGGCAGGACTGGGGGGGGGGGGGGAGAGAAAGGGTCTATGCCCTGCTGCTGCTGTTTTGACAGCTCCAAAATATGATTTCCCTGCATTTCTCAACAGGAGGAGGAGAAAAGAAGAGGCAGTGGGAAGCAGCATGACACCGCAGAGCCCCTGACTATTATGCATCCAATTTGAGAGTCCCTACTCAAGTGCAATCATATTCAACTTCCTAGAGATGCCTAGAGAAGTGTTCACTCATGTAAACAAATAAAGTTTATCATTTTATTTATACTCAGTTTTCATGCTCTCTCAGGAATCTTGCACCCGTCACCCCTACAGTACTTACTTTTAAACTACTACTGAACTTTCCTTAAGAAATTTGCCAGGTATAGGTGGGAAGGTAAATCTTTTTAACTCAAAGAATCCCAGGGTCATTAGCAAGAAAAAGAGAGAGAATATTTGATAATATTTGTTTCACAAAACATGAATGACCACAAACAATTCACATAGTTTTAAAGAAGATAATAAAGACATTGAAGCACTTACAAGATTTTCCATGTCAATCATTTAATTGAATCAACAGCTCTTATAAATAATTTTAAGGAGCAAACTGGTAAGAGGCCTGCCAGAAGCATTGTGGGGTATGAGTGGAATGGGAAAGGGCAACAAGGTGTTGGGATCCAGAGCACTATATCAGTTGCCTGGCTGTGCTTCCTACATTGCCCCATTATATGAGCAGTCAGCTTTTGTAAATTAATGTGATGAGTTTGTACCCCTTTTGTTCTTTTATTCCAGCATCGAAAAGGTTGGTGATGTATCCACAAATGAGACTTCTGGGTATGCGACCATGGCTGACAAGAAATATATGAAGCACAGTATTGCAATAAACATCTGGAACCATAGCAAGGATTTTATGCTCTTTTCAGGATCCTGCTGTGCTAATGTGCTATTTTTGAACCATGTTGATCAAGCTTGTCCCCATGTAAGCCGCCCTGAGTTCCTTCAGGGAGATGGAGGCAAGGTACAAAAAAAAAGTTATTATATTAATATATTATAATCCACAGGGTCTTTTTGTGCTTTCTGGAGGATTTTGGAGGAAAGGCAATGATATTTCCAACATAGCAAATGAAGTATAGGATCCAAGATGTCAGGACCTATCTAGGAGGACTGGGCACCAAGCCTGAGTTTTCACTTTCTGGGGGTGTTTGGTCCACACCCTATTTCACAGCTTTATACTTCTTGTTCCTGGTAGGAGAATGACCAGTGTCACCTCTTTGTTCAACTGGAAACTGCCCAGGGATCATGGAAATGTCCCATCCCATTTCCAAATGGAGAAATCAAATCATCTAACTACTCCAACCTTCAACATGGAATGCATGGGCAAAATGGTCTTTTACATTTCTAGAAAGTCTGCTAGTTATTTTAGATCATTAAGGCAAAAAATGTAATTCTGGGTCACATACAGTTCTAAAATATTTCCAGATGTCTCAGAACTGAGTCCTATGGGATGGAGAGCATAAAGAATAAAACTTGAAATAACACTAAATACTCAGTCACAGGTACTTCAAGAGCAACTTCCAATCAAATGAAAAACTAACTATCTGTTCTGAGCAAACAGAGGGAATGTTTCAGAATAGCAAATAATCTATTTATTTAATTAATTGGTTTTTGTTTTGTTTTTTAAAGAAGAACCTTGATTTATCATCTTCTCCTTTGAGTGGGAAATTCATAACAAAACTCCGCAGTATAATATGATATGGACTACAAATGGGATTATTCTTGGTATTTTCTCCCCATTTGCAACTGTTTCTTGAAGCTTTTTGAAGGTCATACATTACATGGGCTGCCCGAGTCTGTTCTCCTTGTGAGGAGGAGGGAGAGGCGGAGAGGATGCAGCCTTTGGGTCTTGCTGGTTATGCGAGGAGACAATAAATGAGAGAAGTGCTGGGCTCTCCTAAATGGTACAAATTGAATTGCGCTGACATTTTACAGAGCCACAAATTGCTTATCTTATGCAAGTGCCAGATTTGTTTGCTTCCTGATGAGTTTTGCTCCATCCTTTGAAAGCAAAAGATAAATCTGGAGGAGACTCGGGTTTGCATTGGAAAATAAAATGAAAAAAAATTCAAGAGAGTGTGTGTGGCAGGGAAGAGCATGGATTTGAAGATTCAAAGCAACAGTTCTCAAAATGTGGAGTGAGGACAAGAAGTTTCGTATAGGCCCCCACCTTCATATGGGTTCTGGTTTTGGGTTTGCGTATATTATAGTGATGGAACAGATCAAAGAGGGAAGGCAGACAGTACATTAACTTCTACATTACTTCCCAATCCTCCCTCACCGTGCAGATATTGGACTTGCTATTAGCATCCCTGGGGTTGTTGTACAATCTACTGACCCTCCAGCGACTTCCTGTTAGCAATGGCTTCAAACATCTTGAACGATAAACTGCAGGCATTCTTGAGCATGGGAAAACTGAGGTGACACATCTTCATGAATCTTTCCTTTCTTGCCACCCTCGAGCTGTGTCTGTTCTACTTTGCATATGCTGATGAACTGCTTAAACTCATGTTGGGTGGAGAGAGACTAAAATACTGAAGCACTAAATGAAGCCACTTGGAAGCCTTGTCCAAGCTGGACTCAGCAAAAGAAGAATCCAACCAATCAGAATTATAGATGTCAGGCTTCTGGGAATCAAAGTACTATGATTCTGCTTTGATTGCCATAGACTTTATCTTATGGAAACCTGGGGTTTGTCATTTGTGGATGTACCAGAGAAATACTCTAGTAGGAGTTCTAAGTTTTATTGTTGTGTGCTTGTGTCTTCAAGTCATTTTTGACTATGGCAACCATAAGGTGATCCTATCATGGGGTTTTGTTCAGAGGGAGTTTGCCCTTGCCTTCCTCTGAGGCTGAGAGGCTGTGATGTGCCCAAGGTCAACCAGTGGGTTTCCATGGCTGAGTGGGGATTCGAACCCTGGCTTCCCATTGTACAAAACTCAGACCAGAACACCTTAGGGTCACCATAAGTTGGAAGCAACTTGATGATACACATCAACAAAACATATACTGAATCAATACATTATTCCTATAGCCAAAAAAAACTATTGGTAAAAATGTTCCCTGGATCCTTTGGACAGCAATCTAGCATAGAAACCAAAGTCCAGTTATTAAAATATGTAAATATTCCTTAATATTCTCCTTATACCATCAGAGATTCATGAACTCATGAATTATGAATGGTGAAGTCATGAATTATGAAGACAAGAATTGCCAATTAGCTAGTGCAAATTATGCATTGTAAATTAGCAAGATGTAATAGTGAGGCTTGCCTGTGTGAACCCTTTGAATACAGTAACAGCTGACACTCTATGAGGTCAAATATTGTCAAAAACTAATTTTTCTACATAGTAATTTCAAGTCAAAGGTGGTTTGTTTTTTGGGGGTTCTTGCTGAATGAAGTCCTTACCTGTAGAATAAATACCAAGAGACATGCCAGTGAAAAAGCTACTTCCGCTATATCAAGGGTAGACAACCTGCTGCAGCCATTGTTGGACTACAGCTCCCATTAGTTCTGAGCAGCATGCCAATGGTGAGAGATGATGGGAATTATTGATGAAGAAAATCTGGCGGGTCACATATTGCTCTCATCCCTGCTCCATGTCTTTCAATTATCTACTCTGTGTTAAACAAGTCTGAAATTGGTGGCTGCACTATACTGCAGTAGGGATTGTGTGGCCTTGGGTATTTAGTTGACTTTAACTCCCAGACATGCTTACACTGTCTAGGGCTTCTGGAAGTTACAGTGTAAAAATATAGGGATGGCTGCACAATTTTACACTTGATCTATATGGTGATTTCTTGGATGAATTCAGCTGTGTATGTTGACCTAAAATTGACATGCTAAAAAAAAGTCTGCAGAGCAGTCCGTTTGTTTCTATCAGGTCACAAAGGTCTCCTTGTGGACAAGCATCAATGACAAACCAGAGGGAGATATCACATGGCACTAAACATCTGGGGGCAACTCAGTGCAAAAAGAGAGGATATTCATTTTATGTACACTAGTTTCGGAAGTACATCTAAAGTAGCAATGCACTAGAAAGAGAGGACTGCTCTGGTCCTGATCCATAACTGAGTTGTATCTTAACTAAATGAACAAAAAATACATTTGTTTCCCTTAATATGATGTCATGCCTTGCAGCAAAATTTGGAATAGTTCTGTTACTCACTTCTCTCACACAATGTTTTAATCTCTCTCTGCAACATTGCATGTAAACAGATGTTCCATATTTAATATGTGATTGCAATGAAGAGCTTCCTCCAGCCATGGACTCCTTCCTCCGCTGGCCTGGCTGCAGGAGCCTGTCTCTCTGCATTACAGCAGAAGACTCAGACCGCTCCGTGCAAGATGCAGTGTTTACAGCTCTGCCCAGAAAACCTGCCATTTCTATGGTTCAGTTGAGGCTTCCCTTTAGATACATGAGTAATCATTACTTTGTGACAGTGAATCTAGTAGTATTTCTAGAATTGAGCAGTAAATGCTCTCACCCACAACTTAAAGAAGATTCAGTTAAGTGGAACTGGAATGTAGGTTGCAACCGAAACACACATCTTGGGATTATTTTTTTTTAGACTCCACCTTCCACATCCTCCCTGCCAGCAATGCTATGCTGGCAAAGGGCTTCTGGGAGCTAAAGTCCAAAAATGCAAGTTTTCACAGCTTTGATATGTACTTACTTAGGTGATCCCTAAGTTAGATAGTCTTTCAGGATCAGTTTTCTGGTGGATCCGTAGGTGACTGTGGAGTCCTATTCTTGATCTGAATCTTCTCCTGTAGTGAGGGCTTTGGTTTCCAGGTGGAAGGCGGTTTCGGTTGGGGTTGGCTTGACGTGCCTTCCTCTTGGCACATTTTTCTCTTTCACCCTCATTCGTGCCTCTTCAAATTCTGCAGCACTGCTGGTCACAGCCAGAGGCAGCCCTAGGTAATTTTCAATGGTAAGCAAACAGTATTTTGCCCCCCCCCCCCCCCCCAACCAATCACTGATATATATTTTCTGTTCATCGTAGGAGTTCTGTGTGCCATATTTGGTTCAATTCCATCATTGGTGGAATTGAACCAAAGAATGCTCTTTGATTGTAGGTGAACTATACATCCCAGTAACTACAACTCGCATATGTCAAGGTCTATTTTCCCCCAAGAGCATCTCAAGAGCGCCCCTGGGCAATATCAACTATACTTCAAATGCTTACTTTGCGTAATGTGTTGAGCCACCCCTGGTTACAGCTGACCTCCAGCTGGAGTGCTCAAGGGCCAGGGCTTTCCAGTTCTCAGTGTCTATGCCAGAGTTTTTAAGGTTGGCTTTGAGCCCATCTTTAAATCTCTTTTCCTGTCCACCAACATTCCGTTTTCCGTTCTTGAGTTCGGAGTAGAGCAGCTGCTTTGGGAGACGGTGGTCGGACATCCGGACAACGTGGCTAGTCCAGTGGAGTTGATGGCAGAGGACCATCGCTTCAATGCTGGTGGTCTTTGCTTCTTCAGCATGCTGACATTTGTCTGCCTGTCTTCCCAAGAAATTTGCAGGATTTTCCGGAGGCAGCACTGATGGAATTGTTCCAGGAGTTGAGTGTGACGTCTGTAGACAGTCCACGTCTTGCAGGCGTATAGCAGGTTTGGGAGGATAATAGCTTTATAAACAAGCACCTTCGTATCCCTACGGATGTCCCGGTCCTCAAACACTCTTTGCTTCATTCAGAAAATGCTGCACTTGCAGAGCTCAGGTGGTGTTGTATTTGGTGTCGATGTTAACTTTGGTGAAGAGGTGGTTGCCAAGGTAGCTTAAATGGTCAACATTTTCTAATGTTACACCATTAAGTTGTGTTTCTGGCATTGGAGAGGGATGGGCTGGATGGGCTGGCTCTCAAAATCCATCCCTTTCACAAGCAATGGGATTGGCATATGTGTGTAACCCAACTGTGAAGGAGTTACACAAACTGTGAAGGAGTGCACAAATTTCAGATAAGATAACAAAATGAACTAAATGTTAGAAGCACAACAATACTTAGTGCTAGAAAGTGAAGAATGCCTGTTAGAAGGCAACAGTAATATGGTTAGATAGTCTGAGTGACTTAAAGTGTCTTCCTAATCTTAACCCCTCTGTGATGCAAAGTGATACTTGTAAGGTTTTCACATCTTCTTCTTCCCACAAGTCCTCTATGTCCTTCTGAGATGACGCTAGGTTAGAACAGCATCTTGAATTACCATTCTTATCTTAGAATGGAGTCTCTATTGTTGATGTAAAACAAGACTTAGATTCAGCTATATGCTGATCTGTTTTATTGAGCCTTGACAATAGCTGACGTTTTCCCATGGCCTATATTGTTTGTTGAGCTCTGCTATTTGTGTTATGATAAAAATGCTGTAACTGCAGTATTACGTGCTTACGGCCAACAGCCAGACCTTGATAATAAACAAGAAGTCCTAAAGACTTGGTGTTGGTCACATAGACCTCCGGTAAGGATTGTCACATATACATTAGATATTGATCATGAGCACTTTTTCTTTGCCTGTGCAACTCTGGAGTTCTATAAAATACCGATACTTGGAATAAACATTATCTGTCTTGGTCTGTCTGGATGTCCCCTTAGTGGTTCTGAGACCCTTCCTGTGGCTGGCTGCAAGGGACTCCACTCAACACTATGTCACCCCCTCCTCCCTTAGAACCAGCCATTCCTGGGGAAACTGGAGCTGGGGGGTCTACAAAATGGTCCCAATCCCTTGAAGAAATGAGTGACTGCCCTAGAGATTACTCTGAACACCATAAGAGACAAAATTTCAAATACAAAATTCAGCCTCATAGGGACTCGGAGACTACCCCTCCTGGTTCAAACCAAGTGTGACTATTTTGCTGATAATCAATGCCAGACAAACTGGACCTGTATATATAGAGTAAATAGAGCAATAATTCTCCCTCTCTACCTCATGGTGACTTTCAAACTATACAGAAAGTATGAGCATTTGTATTTAATCTTTCCATCCTTGGTGGAAAAGTTTTAATGTTTTCCCCTTCTTTTTCTCCCTTGCTCTAGTGACTACACTATGTATCTGCAGCACCTCCAAAAGTCAAATGCACTTTATAGTCCTGGCCCTGAGTTAATTGCATTTGATGTCTGGTAATTAGCACAAGCATTTCCTTTTGACTCCGAGACTTGTCCTGCTAACACTCATTTACTAGCTACAAAGCCGAGGCAGAGATGTTTGTGTTTTTCCCCATTGAGCTAGATTTAATCCAGGACGCAAAAGCGGGGAGGGAAAAGCAGTCACTGAATCACAATGATTATTGGGGACTCACATCTAAATAATCTCTCTGCGCTCAGATGCATATTTCTCTTTGAGCCGTAGCCAAAAGTTATTTAGTTGCTTACAAAAAAAGCCCCTCGCTTTTTTTTCATCCCACACGGAGTCCCTTAACAAATCCTTAAATATCTTTGCAAATCTCAAAGATATTAACGCATTTAACTCTCTCCCACCCCACATCTCCTGTATAGACTTTTGATGCCTGGTGTGACTGGAATGATTTTAGACTTCCAACTCAAAGCCTGAATAAGAAATTAAGGGAAGACGTTTGCAGAAAACCTCCCCACCAAACCCTGTAGCTAGTACAATATCTAATTACTTATAGATTTTAAGTCAAATTTGAACAAGATAAATATTTAAATAAAAGGTACAATCATTTAGAGTCTTCGTCTGAGCCCTCTCAAACTGTTCATCACTTATTTCCAAATTCAGTATATATGTCAGGAGATGAATTCATTGGGACTACACCAAATTTACAAGAGTCGCTCTATCAAAAAAAAAGAAAAGAAGAAGAAAAGAAACCCAACAAACAAAACAGGATCTGCTGTGCTAGTTCTATCGCACACTTTGTGTTATTCTTTCTAGGTAGGATGTTGGCTGACCAGATTGCCAGCCACTGTAATGTGTATGAAGTTGCTTCACTCTTCCAGTTGGATCTTCCCTAATTTAGAGCTGGTTCAGAATTGAAGGGAAAAGAGATTCCACCTAAATATTCGGAAAAACCTCCTGATGGTAAGAGCTGTTCAACAGTGAAATGTGCTGCCTTGTAGTGTGGTGGTGGTCTTTCTCTGGAGATTTTTAAACAGATGCTGGATGGCCATCTGTCAGGAGTGATTTGATTGTGTGTTCCTGTGGTAGAATAAGGTTATGTTGGATGACACTTGGGGTCTCTTCCAGCTCTATGATTTTATGTTCAGCACTTGATGGCTGCCATTTATCTACTGAAGTTTATATGTTTGAATGAATTTGACAAAGTCTGATGTCATCTATATAAATAAAAATGTAATGTTCGTTTATGGGTTTAACATAACTCAAAAAGCATTGGACGAATTGACACCAAATTTGGACACAATACACCTATCAGGCCAATGTATGTCCTTCACTCAACCCTCCCCAAAAAACAGTGAAAGGGACTTTAAAACCCAAATATGATAAAACAAGGTATAGCGCATGTGTACAAATGACCCACTGGCCCCTCCCCCTCCTGCATGAGCAGGGCTTGAACTGCTGACCTTCTGGTCGACAGGATATTCTATAAAAGGTTTTTCCCTGGCATTAAGTCCAGTCATGTCTGACTCTGGGGGCTGGTGCTCATCTCCATTTCTAAGCCAAAGAGCTGGCATTATCCGTAGACACCTCCAAATTCATGTGGCCAGGAAGACTGCATGGAGTGCCGTTACCTTCCCGCCAGAGCAGTACCTATTGATCTATTCACAGTTGTATGTTTTTGAACTGCTAGGTTTGCAGAAGTTGGGGCTAACAGCAGAAGCTCATGCCGCTCCCCAAATTCGAACCAGCAACCTTTTGATCAGCAAGTTCAGCAGCTCAGCGGCTTAACCTACTGTGCCATCAGGATCTTCTATAGCAGATGGTTTAAACTGTTGTGCTAGCCCGGCCCAAACCATCAGAAAGGTCTTTCATGCCAATTTATTCACCATCAAGTGTTTCAACAGAACTTGTCTGTTCCCATGCTCAATTATGACCAATCTGTCAGTGGGGTGGCCAGTCTTGTATGGGTGTTAATGTAAAGGTGCTGTCTAATGAGCTGAAGTTATTTGAAAGGACAGGCAAAGGATACAGCACCTTGGATAATGCCTTTCAAGTTCAAACTAAAACCTTGGATCCCATGTTGAGAGGAAGGTAGGATATAAATAAAAGAAGGCAAATGATAAAAGTTGAATTTGACTCTTTGCCCCACTGATATGGAAGCCCCACTGATATGGAAGCCACTGATATGGAAGCCATTTCTCAAGGGATGAGAAATCAAGTGAGGTGAACCTGCCCTTGGATCATTCCTCTCCAACTCGGTTGTCCTCATCAATGAGCCACATGGATGCTGGCCTGAAACCAAGCAGAGGTCCCTCCACATTTGTACACAGCACCTTCTTGCATCCCTTTAAACCTCTAGATTTGGCAGCACTGCTCTCTGCCTTGTGTCTCCTCCTCACTTTGGGCCAGTTAGTAACTTGTGAGAATAATATGGGGGAAGAGGAGAGCCTGAGATTTGAAATTCACTGAAGGAAGGCAAAAAAGATAATGACATGAATACATAAAAATGCCATTTCTAAGAAGATACTTGCCAGTAAATGGAACTTTTGAATGTACAGTACTTATATTAAGAAGCACAGAATGAGGGAGAAAAGAGAGATAACTAGGCAGACAGATGGACAGACAGGCAGAAAGAAAGCAGTTAGAGTCCTTTCTAAAGGTTTAAAAGTTGATGACTTCTAATTAGAAGTTCCATCATCTCTATTCACACAAAAGGAGATCCCAAACCTTCCTTACATCCCTGACACAACTGCTGAATTATTTTGTGTGCTAGGTACACAAACCTAAACGTGTGCATAGGGAGATAGGAATGATCTTCCATCATTTCCAAGGGAAGGAGCCCCCAGTCGCACAATGTGTTAAACCCTTGTGCCGGCAGGACTGAAGTCCAACAGATCAGAGGTTCGAATTCAGGGAAAGCATGGATGAGCTTCCTCTGTCAGCTCCAGCTCCCCAAGCAGGGACATAAGAGAAGCCTCCCACAAGGATGGTAAAGCATCAAAACATCCAGGCATCCCCTGGGAAACATCCTTGCAGACGGCCAATTCTCTCACACCAGAAGTGATTTGCAGTTTCTCAAGTCGCTCCTGGCACACACATACACACAGTTCCAAGGGAGAGGCAGAGGACAAAAGCTGATATTATCCTTGGGACCTCTTTATAATCCACCAGCCCATGCTTAACCCCACATCACAAAAAAGGCGATCAAGGATGAAGAAGGGAAAACAGCTGGAAGTAATAACTATTCCTAGGGGGAAATATCCATTTTTAATTACTGGTATCCCTTTTATCCACGACGATGTAATTGCATTCTGTTTAACTCAATCTTAATTGGGACTGTGAAGTAATGATAAGCATAGCAGTGCAATGCTTTATGAGCTCTCTTACACTTATATTAGTTCATCCTATCTTCTGTGTGGAGAGAGGATAGGATGGTGCATGTCAGAAAGGCTAAGTCCTCTTAATGGTCACAGCAATCTAGTTAGTTATTAGCTGAAATTGATGGAAATACTGGATGTAGCAAATTGGTGCTTCATGTGTTTGGCAAAATGCTGCATCTCCTTTGTGAATCAGACACAAAGACAATATCCAATATGCATTATTATCAATGCTAAGTAGACTTACTGGTGATAATAATGCATGTTTGTTAATCAGAGCTAGAGTATTTGGGTGAAGCAAGGAATATTTGTGCCAGACCCAGTGTCTCACAGAACTGACAACAAGGATGGCTATACTTTAGATCTGGACAAATCCCACACCAAACTGTTTCGTTGTACCAGTACAATCTTCCTTCTGAACCTAGGAAGAACGTAGATCCCAACAGAACTGGGTTGTGTGTGAGATACAAAATTTGGAAAAACAGGGGACCCCCCCCCCCCCCACATACACCAAATAGGAGCTTTTGAAATTTCCAGGATGAGAGAAAATATGGGGGACTTGGAAGGTAGTTTTATGAGTTTGATAAGAAACTATTGTAAATAGTACCTGAAATTGTTTTCAGGTTAGGATATATAAGAGTTAGGAACACATGTTTTGTTGTTTGTGGCATGCATCAACAGAGTTAGGATTTAGGGGTGTTAAGATGCCATATTTTTGCTGTTTATTGTTACCTTCCTCTCCTTTACTATTCTTTAAACTGGATTGTTTTTCTCCTCTTCCTGGTGGTATGGTCATTCTCTCAGTGCCCCAAAGTTAAATATTATGACCTTGATATCTGAGTAGACAAGCTGATGATTATTCTGTAAATACACTAGTGGGATCGGCTCTCTGATTTTTTTTCTGTATCAGGAGTGACTTGAATAACTGCAAGTTGCTTCTGGTGTGAGAGAATTGGCCCTCTGCAAGGACATTTCCCAGGGACACCCAGATGTTTTGATGTTTTAGCATCCTTGTGAGAGGCTTCACTCATGTCCCTGCATGGGAGGCTGGAGCTGACAGAGGGAGCTCTTCCACATTCTCCCTGAATTCAAACCTCCGGCCTGTCGGTCTTCAGTCCTGCCAGCACAAGGGTTTTACCCATTTTGCCACATTATGTCTGATGCATAATGTGCTATTTGTTTTATGTTGTCAACCTGTCCCATGTGTTTCTTTTTTGTTTATTCAAACTACAACAGTACTATCACACTCTTGGTCTTTTTGACCCCAAATTGAAAAGACTCTTCATTCAAGGGTTTTTGATGTGAAACTTCTGTTTGTATAGTTGTCTGCCAACTTGGATGTGCAACCATGATGCTGTTTGTTTTTAGTGCTGATTGTATTAGTATTGTTTGTAGGTATGATTTTCAGAAATGGATCAGTAGTTGTGTTTTTATGATCACATCAAATTGTTTTTAATGCTTAAAGTATATGCTGCTCTAGAAACATTTGTGCAGAAGAATACCTTATTGCATTTTAGCAGAAAGCCATCATACGTATTCCAATATATTTTAATTTTCAGCCATGCATAAAAAACAAAAAAATAAAACAGAATATATCATTATAAATAAGAGGGAAGATAATCCAATCTAATACAAGGGTGAAAAAGTGTTGAAATTCAGTACAACACTACTGAAATGAGGAGCTGCAGTGGTGCAATGGGTTAAACCCTTGTGCTGGCTGAACTGCTGATCTGAAGACTTGAAGTTCAGTGGTTTGAATCTGCGAGAAGGGGTGAGCTCCCATCTGTCAGCCCCAGCTTCCCATGCAGGGACATGAGAGAAGCCTCTCACAGGATGGTAACACATCCAGGCATCCCCTGGCCAACGTCCTTGCAGACGACCAATTCTCTCACACCAGAAGCGACACAATTCTCAATTAGCTTCTGACATGATATTTTTAAAAAACTACTGAAATTTCACAGGTTTAAAGTATTTTATCAGTCCTGGAACAATGAATGTGTATATTGCAAATGTACTGATAAATAATGAGAACATTTGCAAACAGAAAAAGGGTTTATTGTTCACTGAACATTCCCATTTTGGGTAGTTAAGGCAAGCAATATTCTGAGAATAATCAGCTTGTTTAAGCGCTTGCTGTTACCTTGTAGGAAAGCGACAATTTAGTTGACTTTCAGAAAAGATCTTTTGGGGGTTTTTCATTGGGGTGGGGTGGGGGGTGGGGTTGGACTGCAACTCCTAGACATTTTGAGACAGCCTGGGGAGTTTCTGGGAGCTGTACTTCAAAAGAGTAACATTTCTGAGTTCTGAAATCAGTCTTTATACAAAATTAAAATAAAGGGTAGGATCTCCAAGTTGCTGTTTGTCAAATCTAGGTAAGCATGCAGTCTCTTTTGTAAATCGGAAGCGAAAGGAATCAGCTTGAAAGGAGCAGGCAAATATTGGATGTTGCCCAGATTTCAGGACTGTATCAATCTTGCAATTAATTTGCTTCTGATGGATGTTTCTAAGATAGACCCTGATGGAAAGGAAACAAAGGATAGATCAGAAATGAGATGTGTTTATGTGAAATCGAAACATTGCTAAAATGACTGGAAATTGCTAATGTGACCTACGTTAGAGAAGCGGACTGCTTAGGCACATACCCCGCATAAGACAGTTTATTTATCAACACCATGTCACAAACCCACTGATTACTTTTGTCAGCGACTCCCTCCCTTTTGCTGAAGACATGGATGGGCTTCAGCTTTCTCTGGCATGGGGAGGAGGAACTTGGGCTCCACCTAGTGGAGGGAAAGAGCAATGGCGGGAGAGATAGAGTACAGTGGTCCATTTTTAAAAGGGGAATTGTGCCTTGTAGTAGTGCTGCCATGATATTAAAAACTGCAAGCTGAATTCCCTACAGCTTGGAGATTGTTCTTTTTGAATTTACACCTTCCAGACCTCATCTCCCTGGGCATGGGCACTGGTCTAAATAGGGGGTCAAGCTCTGATGATGTGCAAATCACAAAAGCCATCTTTTTGGAAAAGGGAGAAACGGAGCCAGGTCAGAGCACCAGAGCACAAGTTCTTATCAGATTTAAGTTTCATCACCTGACACTGGTTGAACTAGCTTGTGATGGTGGGTACAGCACACCTTTGATATTTGCATGGCCAAAACGGATGGACAAGAGCAGAGCATTTTAAACACTTCATGTTGGTGACACACTTTTAAGATATGCACCATTTCACGACGCAGTACAGTAGAATCATAGGATCACAGAGTTGGAAGAGACCTCATGGGCCATCCAGTACAACCCTATTCTGCCAAGAAGAAGGAAAATTATCCTAGTCTCCAGGGCAGCAGAAAACAAGCTTGCTCCCTCCTCCCTATGACTTCCCCTCACATATTTATACATAGCTATCATGTCTCGCTTATCCAACATAAATGGGCTGGCAGAGCGTTGAATAAACGAAAATATCAGATAATACAAAGGGATTAAGGAAAAGCCTATTAAACCTGATCAAAGGTAGGAGGGAGGAAGCGGGGGCTCTTGACATCCCTCCCAGACTCCTCCTGCATGCGATCCCCCTTCCTTGCCTCCCGCCTTCAGTGCCCACTCTCTTTCTTTCTTTCTTTCTTTCTTTCTTTCTTTCCCTCCCTCTTCAATAAAGCAAACAATTCTGCTCCTGGTGAGAGAGAGAGAGAAAGAGCTGCAGGGAGGGTGGTGAGGAGAGGATGGACACCAAGGTCAAGAGCGCCAGAGAGGGAGGCTAGCGGAGTAGCAAGGACAGTGGGCAGCCTGGTTGGGGCTCCCCCTTTAACCTTCTTCCCTGAAGCCTCGCCCCTGGGAGGAGAGAGACAAGGAGGGAAGTAGAGTTTGGAGTAGGAGAAGGAAGGAAGGAAGGAAGGAAGGAAGGAAGGAAGGAAGGAAGGAAGGAAGGGAGGGAGGGAGGAAGGGGAGCCTCCTTGCAATTCTCTGAGGAAGAGGAAGACCCTTGTTTTTATTCTTCCAAGCCAGAAGCTGAAGGCCCTCAAGCTCTCCCCCCCCCCCACCCCCGGCTACATTCCTGCGAGTCAGGGGAACTTTGAATTGTGCTGTTCCTGCATGGCAGGGGGTTGGACTAGATAGCCCATGTGGTCTCTTCCAACTTTATGTTTCCATGAGTCTGTGTGTCTAATGATTAAAGATTCTGGATCTAGCTTGGAAGGTAGTATTCAGGTCTTAGGACAAGGAACAGTGGGAAAAGGTTATTTAGGTTTCTGGTTGCATAGTTAAAAGCAACTATTCTGTTTCATGCTGTCTGGAACAGAGCTTGGAATGTTACTTTTTAAAAGGAACTAGTTTCTTTATTCATTACTTTGATTACTGGGATGTATTCATTACTACATCCCAGCCAGTTTACCACTTGTTAGGATTTCTGGGAGTTGAAGGCCAAAACATCTGGGGACCCACAGGTTGAGAACCACTGACTTAGAAGGTCATTACTTGTCACTGTTATAGAAGTCCAGAAAGTATCTCTTTTTGAGTTATTTGTAATTAGTAAGCTCCAGTTTGTGATAGGATGTATGACAATGGAAAATACAAAGAGATGCTTTCTGGCTCCTCCAAGTGAGAAAGTCAAATATTGCAGCTTCAGAAATCTGTGCAAATTGCAAAAGCAATCCTTCTGAACTGTATAAGAAAACAGCTATAGATATGACACTTCCTCTCCTTCCATTGCTTAGACAAATAAGCAAACACACCCAACAATAAGCATCTAACATACACCTGTTCTTATTCTACTGCAAAGTTGTGATTGAATGTCCTGGTTGTTACTGGCAAAAAGTAACTATTACAGCTTGTTACTCAAAAAGTAACTATTTGTTGAAGCAACTCATTGGAAATAGGAGTTACTTCCTTGCCTTGGTTAACTGATAGTTTTCAGATGAATTAAGAATTTTAAAATATACTGCATAGAAGAGCTGGCCTCTTCTTTTCTCTAGCTACCTAAAGCATGTGTTGTGTGTGTTTCTGTATTTGAGCCAATTCTTCCATGTTTCTTGTTCTAAGAGAAATGCATTTGTAAATTTTCTACTGTTATATTTTCATCAGACAGAAATGCCTTCAGGTTAGCATTAAATATGCTTGCAGTTCAACTAAAACGACATATGCTTTGGACTTGAAAAAAAATATGCCACATAAAATAATGCTCTAAAAATACAATTCTTTGCTAGTCCAAGGCCTCCATTTTCCTGCAACTAATTTCTTCATTTGTGCTTGCACAAATCCCAAACCATAGCTTACCTGGGCATGCCTGCATCAGAAAAACATTGATAACACTGATTTGGGATTTATGTAATAAACCAACTAGGCATGTCCTGATGCTCTCCAATCTGACATGGTAGCACAGTTAATCCAAACCTCCTTTAAAGTAGGCCAAGTGGCATATCTGGACTGTATTTATACCCTGAAGCATTTTCAACCCTTTCTCTTCCTGCTACTGGATATCATCTCTCCTCCTATGTAAACAGCATCTTTCTTTTTGTCATGTCTGAGGCTTCCTTTATTTTCAGGCATACATTTTGAAGTCCAATAGTAAAGTCTCCTTTCCATTTTCCAAGGATGGTTGAAGTGTGTGAAAACCTACAACCTGGACTCATTTTTTGTAGGTGGAATAAGTTTGGCAACCTGTTTTAGTGAAGTCTTTTTTATTAAAATTTGATCTGATTGCCCATCTTTTTCCCCAACTGACTTACATCAAACTTAAAATACAGAGAGAAACACAAAATGATAACACAATTAAACAAATCATCATATTAAAGCACAACTGAATGAAAAGCTTTTTTAAAAGCAATAAATCAATAAAAAGAAATATTTGATTTCTCCTTAATGATCATTATATATTCCTATTATGTATGAAACACATTTCAGTTTGCTGTTTTAGTCCCCATAAGTGAATGAGGCTGAAGCAACTTTTTATACATTAATCACACCACATGTTGCATTGGCATGTATAAACATACATTCCCAATAAATATGCATTATATCTGCGATATTTCTTTAAACTGGTTCAGAGCTGAATTAACGGTCATACCTAAATCCCGAAAAAACCTTTGAGTTGTGTTTTCATGAGGCTGTTGTAGAAGTTGCTACATTTTTCATAAGCTTCATTTCCAAAGTGTCTTCGTTTGTAGGAAGCTATTTTGATTGTGTCCCAAATGTGGGACGTGTTTATTTGAAAATGGCTCCAGATTCATACCATATTTGAATTGCTGGAGATAGTAAAATGCTTTTTCTAGAGCAGGCAGTAATGGAAAAGAGTTGGGAGAGGAATGGAAGAATTATGATTTTAGCAGTTCAAATAAAATTTTAAAATTCACAGTGGTCTCAGTCCAACATCTCAAGTGAGTATATGGCTCAGTGTAGCATAGGTCCATATATGGACACATGTGGACCTATGTTACATTGAGTGATATACCCCCCTTAACTAACTGTAAGGTCCTTGAAATCAACATGCATAGCTATTTGATGCTTTGCAGTGAATAGGCAAAGAAGTGACTATTACAAACTTTTGCTTACTATAAGTTTTATATCATCCAATTACTATAATGTTGAGTTTGCATGGATGCATTCATAGAAGCATACAGTTAAAAGAGGGCAAAAGGCCATCTAATCCAAACCTCTGCCAAGCATGGAGAAATATTTCACTGAAAAAGCTGTCATTGCCATTTGCATTGACAACTGCAGCATTGTATCTGAAGGATTAATATATTAAAGGGTATCTATCCCAGAAACAAATATTCAGTGGCAGTTGCAGCTGCAGCAATAATAATAATAATAATAATAATAATAATAATAATGTTTTTCAGACCTTTGAAGACTGGAAATTTTTTTAAAAAAGCATTCTGAGACTTTAGGACCCTTTCCTTTTGCCTAAGTTGTCCTTTCAGCATTGCCATCAACCAGACAGACAAAAAAGCCTATGCCTGATATCATGCCCAATATTTTTAAAAATGACCCCTACACATTCAGCTGGAGAGCAAAATTTCTGGAATTAACCACAGCAGCCTGTATTATAAAAGAAACAATCTACTACTTCATTTAAAAAGTGGATTCTCTCTTTTGCTAAAGCTACAGTTCTCTTGTGTGTATCCAGTGCTGAATGGTCTTCTCCTAAGAGCACTCCACTCCAGCGTCTTCGTTATGGCCACAGTTGTGTTGACCCCATATTCGTTTAGGACATGAGACAATCGTGTTTTCTTTTCCTGTGCAGTGCACGTCATCCAGCCAGATTTGTCCAGATCCTGATATCAGAAAAAAATGAAAATAAAGATGAAACGAGTCACCACAGATTGATTAAAAAACAAACAAATCACCAAACAGATCCATAATGGTGGTCCTCAATCAAAGATCTTAGTGAGCTTAAGTCCTGGAAAAATAGGATTTCCTAATGGGGGAAGTAAGGGCTTATACATGAGTCAATAAGTTTTCCCAGTTTTTTGTAGTAAAATTGGGTGCCTTGGCTTATATTCATGTCAGTTTATACTCAAGTATATACAGTACCTTACAGAGAAGAGTGCAGTGGGGTTTTTTTTTTTGCACATATGTTTTCTACATACAAAACCGGTTTTCTATGCCTGAGCCTTCTGCTCAGAAAACCTAATTTTCTGTACAAAACAGGTCCTCTATGCATAGATAATTATCCTGTTAACATTTTGGGATGTTCAGATGCCAAGAGATAACTACATAAAATTCTGACAATTTTCTGTAGTGTTTCCTGTTACGAAACCTGTTTTTTGACATATAAATGAATAGTGATGCATATTTTTCCCATCCTTGCCTTGAATACCCTCATCTTTTTCTTTCTGATTCTTCTATTGCCTATAGAACTATTGAAGATCTGCTACAAGTTGTAGCAGCCACACAAATAAAACCCCACCCAAATTCCAAAGCCGGGATTTAAGTTTTTTCCAAAAGGTCAAGAGAGAGGGGACAGATCTAATGTTATTGGGGAGGGTGTTCCACAGCCGAGGGGCCACCATGGAGATGGCCCTGTCTCTCGTCCCCACCAGTCACGACTGCAAAGGATATTGAAAAAAATCAAGTAAGGGTGAGGCCTTGCCTGAAAAATTCTGGTTACTTCCTTACCGTTCCTTGCCTTCAGTCCTTTCTGAAGACAAAACCCTCTACTGCACATCTCTTGCTTTCTCTGAGTCTTTGGAAAATGAAGATCCTGCCTCAATTTTACTGCCAAGTTCACAGCTAAAGGCTTTTATGCAATGCTGTTTCCCATGCAGTCAAAGTACATTACCTGAAACCAAATTTCTCCTTTTTTGACTTGATGAAATTAGGCAGAGAAAACATTTGTAAATTACCTGGAGATGCAGTGAAGACCTCAACTACATTTTGAAATCCCAGCATTCGACAAATCACTATTCCATCTTTTGCATCCCAGTCATCATTACATATGGTGCCCCATACTCCATTGTGTTGAATCTCAATTCGGCCACGTCTCACCCCTCCAATAAGTCTGACAGGATGGTCTTGCGATTCTGCATGGTTTTTTAAAAATATTAAATACATTGTGAAATCAAAAGACAAAGAAAAACTAATAAGGTTTGGGTCAGGATCAATTCGAGTAAATGTTCAGTGCTATTTCTTCATTTAAGTCGTTGAATGAATGAATGAACGTCAACGACTTAAATCTAGAAATAGTTTTCTAAGATCTACAGAGACACTCGCTGGAACACCTCAGCAAGCGAGACTCCAAAAGTGGCAGGCTCAAACCCAGAACCTCAACCAATGGCTGATACCAAATGAGAGACTCCCTCCTGGGCACACAGAGGACTGGGCGACCTGGAAGGCACTGAACAGACTGCGCTCTGGCACCACGAGATGCAGAAACAACCTTCAGAAATGGGGCTACAAAGTGGAATCCTCGACTTGCGAGTGTGGAGAAGAGCAAACCACTGACCACCTGCTGCAATGCACCCTGAGCCCTGCCACATGCACAAGGGAGGACCTTCTTGCAGCAACACCAGAAGCACTCCAAGTGGCCAGATACTGGTCAAAGGACATTTAATCAACTCTCATACTCACAAATTTTGTAATCTGCTTGTTTGCTTTGTTCTGTTAGAAATGTAATATAATTTGACTGGTTGTTCTGACACGACAAATAAATAAATTTCTTCATTTGTTTGTTCCGGAATCTCTATAAAGTCTTCTGGGAGTTTCTAAAAGATGTTGTCCATTGCCAACTCAGTAACTCCCGAACATGTTTTCTCATTTTGAAAATACAGAATTTTGCCATAACAGTGAAAACTTTTAAAAGAGAGAGCTAATGGACTGGGAATTAATTCTTTGAGGATTTCTACATCCAGCATTTGTCTTTTGTGTGGACTACAATTGACAAGTTTTACCTATATAGAGTTCAAAGGTTTTTCCAGGTGTTACAGACACTTCTTGAGAAACTCAACTTTCTATGCCTAAGAAAGGGACAATTAGCTTTACACAGGAGAGGGGCAGCCTGGATTTCAAGTGACTTTTATATTGCTAAATAGAGTTAGAATTTTAATTAATTAATTAATTAATTAATTATCTTTATTTTTTAGACCACCCTATCTCCCCAAGGGGACTCAGGGTGGTTTACACATCCAACGGCATACACCAAAACATTACAACAATAAACATAACATGGAATAATAATAGCATTGTCCTAATCAAATGAAATTAAAAATAAAAATAGAAACATGGAAAACTAGTAACTAAACAAGTCAATTTGAAATCATGGTCAACAATAAAGCATCTAACATAATCAGCAGAATTAAAAATTGGGAAAACATTTTTATTGCTTGTCTGTTATTATTCTTTTTCTCAGTACCACTAATGCCTGCACTGAGACCCCTCTAGAAGAACTGAACTACAATATAAACAACATCTGATATAAAATGTAAATATGTAATTTTGCCACCATCACCTTTCTCCTTTTCTATGATGAAAACTTTGCTTGAGGAAGAAGGCAGTGAAGTTTAGAAAACTGCATTTTGGTTGGGCAATAAAGTTATTTCTCTTTTGTGGATCTTGTTGTGTTGTCCATATCAGTAACCTTTCCCGACCTCTAGAGAGGCTTCACATACAGTGTAATACAAGAATTTACGATGCTAACATGGGGACTGAGACACTAGTGGAATGATAAACACAGAAAAAGGGATATTATGTGCAAATGTATTTATTGATTTCTGTAACCTTTATTACTGTAACCTTGATTAATGCCAGGTGTGTATAGAAATATCAAGAGTATATACCAGGCATGGGCAAACCTGGGCCATCCAGGTGTTTTGGACTTCAACTTCCACCATTCCTAACAGCCTCAGGCCCCTTTCTCCCCCCCCCCCCCCCCCCACCCCCTCATCCACTTAAGTGGAAAGGAAAGAAAGGGAAGGAAGTGTGGGAGTTGAAGTCCAAAACACCTGGAGGGATCAAGTTTGCCCATGCCTGGTATATACAAATCTTTTTATAGGTAGAACCAGTCCAATTTACCTTGGTATCACTTTTATTCATATATTATTTTCTGTTTGGCACAGTTTCTGACCTAGAGCCCTTCCACACAGCCCAATGTCCCAGAATATCAAGGCAGAAAATCCCACAATATCTGCTTTGAACTGGGTTATCTGAGTCCACACTGCCATATATTCCAGTTCAAATGAGATAATGTGGGATTTTCTGCTCTGATATTCTGGGATATAGAGCTGTGTGGAAGGGCCCCCCAACAGTTCATGTGGCTCTACAGAGCACAGAAAAAACTCCCCAAACTTTACTAGTGTAATTTTACATATTTGTTGGAGAATAGAAGAGCAAGAAAAAAATGTTCATTACCTGAAGTCCCCTTTTCACCTTTAAGCCCTTGTATCCCCTGGGCTCCTGATTGAACATAAAAATGAACAAAAGCAACATGCAGATTACTGAGTGGAAACGTTTACAGTAACAAATTTTTAATGAAAAAACTTGCTCTTTCTTGCTCTCATAGCAGAGAAATTTTTTTATCTCTGATGATAATGATAGACAGGTCTTCTGTCTTCTAACTATATTCAGTCTCCTGCCCAGGTCATATAGATGTGGACACTTTTTCCTCCCAGTCCCTCCTCCAGCATTCGCATAATATGTAGTATTATGTAGTATTTCACATCCAGTGGCCTGTTGCTTAGGGCCCTTCCACACAGCCCTCTATCCCAGAATATCAAGGCAGAAAATCCCACAATATCCAGTTTGAACTGGGTTCTCTGAGTCCACACTCAGATATTGTGGGATTTTCTGCCTTGATATTCTGGGATATAGGGATGTGTGAAAAGGCACTTAGTCTTATTTTGCTCAAAGCACAGTTTGAAATATCATTTGTTGATGTAATGTAATATCCAGAGGTGGGAAAAGTTACCTTTTGAAGTGATGTTCTTTAAGTGCATTGAACCTTATTCTTCTGGGAGTTGTTGTTTTGGGGGGCAGATTTATTCAGAGAAGGTTTTCCATGGTCTTTCTCTTAGGTTCAAAGAGTATAACTTGCCTAAGGTTACCCAGTTGGTTGCCATGTCTGATCAGGAATTCATACTCTGGTCTCTCAAAGTACTAATCCAACACCCAAACTATTACACCACACCAAACAGCGCTACACTCGCTCATCTCACTTGCTCATTTCTGAGGTATAGCTCCTGTAATTCCCTACTCACTGGCCATGATGGCTGGTGGATTTGGGAGCTGTGGTCCAAAAAGGTGACTTTTCCGACCTCTAGATTTCTCCATTGGCAAAACCACTCACATCTCATGCAGAAGTAGAAGAGAGGATGTAGAAATTACTTCTGATTCTTTTTTATTCACCTCAGTGCACGAACTGACATTTTAATGCTCTATTAATAGTGACATGGACCCCACTCATTATTCTCTAACTGGTCCTTGAACTCCAATAACACTTTTGTGTTTCAACACAGGTTTTCTCAGCTCTGACGAAGCTGTATGTTGAACATCTCATAGGCAAGCCTGACTATCCAGAAGGGATTAGACTTCTGGTTCAGTAAGCAAGAGAGCTGCTTGCTTTGAATTAAATTTCTAGTCACTGGAACAAAAGCCCATCTCAAGCTACCCCCCCCCCCCCACCAAACACTCATAACACTCATATTATCTCTGGACAATCCCAAATCTGACTGTGCTAAACAATTTTGAATCTGCACAGGCACACATTCTATGACTGGAGTTCAATCTAAGGACCTCATTGGATAGATGCCATTTATTTCTGTTTCTCTGGCAATTACCAGTGAAATTGAAGGTGGACAGGCTGCCTTGCAGCAACACACACACACTCTCCTTCCTTCCCCCATCACATGGGGGCGTTGGGACAAGGAGCATTGGCATCCTGTCCCTACTCCCATCAGACAGGAGATGGGTAGCTCCATTGGGTTTGCTCAAAAGATGCCTTACCTCCCATTGTTGGCGAGGAAGCGACTTGCGACACTTCCTCGGCCACTTCAGAAATCAAGGGGGCAGGGCCACAGCCAGCATCACTAATGGTGCTCGGCAGAACCCTTCCCCAAAGAGGAACAAAAACTCCAAAACCCCCAGTGTGATGAGGTAGTCTTTCTATTACTGTGAGTCCTAGACAGAATTTATGAAAGTTATTTTTGGACTATAATTCTCAGAAAACCACAGCTTGGGGGGGGGGAGGGGGGTTGGAGGTTGGGAGCTATATTCCAAAATTAATTTTCCTACACTTTGTGCGTGTACCTTCAAAACCGGAAATTTCTACACTGAATTTATGGTAGACTCCCATACTTGGCTGACGGACAGCATTCAAATGCACGCCTCTTACATTTTGTAAAATGAGTTAGAAATATACTCAATTCTACTAATACAACAGCAGATCTCCAAAGCAAGGTGTTTTATGATGTGAAAATTCTCGTTTGTCCATATTATGGAATTGGACCGGTGACAGATGCTCTTGCCAATTCATCCTAGTTATAGTCTTGCAGTAATTGATTTCCCTTAATTTTATGAAAAGTTATTACTACTAATAAATCAGTCAACCACAGCATCTTAGTAAGAAAGGCAGATAAGTGACTGAAAACATGCACTGCCCAAAAGTACCTGATAGTTATAGTTCCTCATAAAATTGGTTCAAATCAATTGCTGACAAGAGAGTAAGAGAGAAGGGGAGGGGGGATAGAAGGAAAGGGAGAATAATACAACTAGTTTGTGTCAGCAAAAACATTTCTCAATCAAAAGCCAGTTCCATTTTGCTATTTTTAGTGAGATTTTCACAGTTACAGAGATGCTTTTGAAACCAATCTTATACTATATTATAAATCTAATTGCTATCATAAAATTAGAATTCAGGAAGTTACTGTTGTGGTTGGCATCTCGCAGAATCCCCCACCATGAGGGTCTTGGGGTATTACCATCAAACTTTAATACTAGTGGACTGGCTATACTACTGTCTCCTACCTCAATCCATTCAGTCTACTAAGATTACAATACTTGATGGGATCTTGGAGGCCTCTTGTGATCTTTTGATTGTTACAAGATATGCAATCCAGGATACAGATATAATATACTTGACATATGGCTGTCCAACTTCTGTTTTAAAAACTCCTGAATAATGTCATCTGAGATCTTATCTGACCTTTTGATATCTGAAAATCTTTTCAGTACTGACGTCTAGTGTCTGCAATGCTTTCTCCAGCAAGGTTCACTAGTGCTACCTATATGGTACTTTTGTTTCCCTGCCTTTAAAAACAATCTTTTAAATAGGTGGAAGTGATGTGTTGTGTTTTGTTTTGTTGTTTCCTGGACTAAAGCTCCTCTAACCAGCTAGTTTTACCACAGCTATATCTTGCTGGGTGAGTCTGAAAGTAGTTGTTGAAGTCCTGGTTCTCTTGAATTTTTATATGCTGGATTGAGAGAAATGTTTTTACAGTATTGTGTATTCTGTTTTCATATTATATGTAATTCTAACCTGTCTTACATAGGTCTGGGAGTGTTGAAAGCATAGATAATAAAGACAGTATTTTTTTTTAAAAAAACTGAGCTTCATTTCTACTGGATCATTAGTTTCCTTGAATAATATATAGGCAGTCCCAGAGTTATAAAGATCCAACTTGCAAACAACTGATAGTTAAGAATGGAGGTGAGACAACAAGAAATGAGAGAAGTCTACCCCCAGGTAGCAAAATTAACTCCTGAAAGAATTATCATGGGAAAAAGGTGTCTCAACTGAAGCTTTATCATCAATTCTTGTTTCCAAAAGAAGCCCATTTTTAAAAATCCAATTATCACAGGGACAGAAAGTAAGGTGAAATCTTCTTAACAGGGGTACAGACAGCAAAACAAACACCACAGGTGTGTTAACCCCTATGCTATGCAAAGTGTGTGTGTATGTCTGTTTCGACTTACATAAAAATTCAGCTTAAGAACAAACCTACAGAACCTTTCCTGTTCATAACTTGGGGACTGTCACTAATAATTAAGAACGCTTTAGTTCTGTTGACTTACCAATTTTCTTGAAAACGGCCAGTAAGTACCTTACCTTTGGTTCCTGCGTCTCCTTTTGCACCCTTACTGCCTGGTACTCCTGAAACATACCCCGGGGCGGGGGGGGGGGGGGGGAAGGAGAACAAAACAAAATGATAAAAAGCATAACAACTCCAAATATTATGACAATTTTATTTTCATCTTTATGTGCTAAATTCCAGACAAAGATCTGAAAGTGCAAAATAAACATTCAAACTTCAATCTATGTAGGCCAGTTGTGACCTACAAACATTACAAATATCAGGAAAATACACATTAAGGTCAGAAAAAACCCAGAGAACTAGTGAATATTTTGTTTTTATCACCCCTATGTAAGCCCCTAATTTAGAGACTATTTCCCCGATCTCCATTTACTAGGAAGCAGCTGCTGTGATTAACAAGGGTCTGTTCTGTCTTGATAGGGAACCAGCTGACTGATGGTCTCTTCTCACAAAAGCAATCTCCTGTGCAAGAGGAAATTGTGAAAGGGGTTTTGCTTCTGTTTCTTGCACTGGAAATTACTCATAGGGAGAGGTGGAAATATCAGCCAATTATTTCCTTATTGACAGAGGAATAGACCCTCATCGATTGCAGCAGCTACTTCCAGGTAAATAGGTATTAGAATAGGATTCATAGAATAGCACCGTAACTTCAGTGTTTCAGCATATGTAAATCCCCAACAGGGTTCCAGTCTGGTTTAAATTGATAGAGATCTAATGGAAACACTACACCACTCTGGAATAAAACTGGGGGGGGGGGGGGGGGAACTAAAGTAAGGCATTTGGAATGGTCATGGAAACGTTTATGGTTCCATTTGCTTCACTAAGTATTTTCACAATTATTTATATATTTATTGCCTGTTTCAATTTATCAAATGTGAGCCTGGGAATTAAACATATTTTCTTGGTTGCGATCACATCATAGTTCTTTAAAAAGTTGTATTTTGTTCCTACATTGACTTTATGTGTCTCAGATTTATCTTTACCTGGATCACCTTTGCTGCCTTTTAGCCCACTGTCTCCTTTTGGTCCTGGTAGCCCTGACAGAAGAAAGAGAACATGTCAGAAATCCCTTAGAAAACAATATCCTAGAGGACTAAATTAGACAATGGATTTATCACATTTTGAGTAAAGGTGTTGTCCCAAGGGGTAAAAGATGTTTGCCATAGCAAGTGTTTTTCCTCACTTATGTATCTTGTACTTAATCACGTGCTTTGTTTTGGGGCTAGTCAGTGGAAGCTAAACAAAAGCTTAATTTGCAAATCTGTTTGCTGAGCCATGTGTCTTTGATGAAATCTCATTTCAAGAGGGAAAATGCAGACAATATTTCTTACACCTAATCTGACTCAAAGAAATGTGGCTGTTTGGTTACCTCGAAGGTTACTTGCTGCTCCTTTCTCTCCCTTTGCACCTTGCAGCCCAGGAGGTCCTGGTGGTCCCCTGATGCCAGGCTCACCTTGTAAGTGAACCAAAGAACACAAATAATCAGAACAATAGAAGAACCACCAATAAAGCAATGAAAACCTGAGGGCATCATGGACAAACCAGCATCTACATTTTGAAGGACAAGATGCCACACCAACAAGGCAATGAAACTTTCCAGTTTTGGATTTCCAGCACACTTTGTATTAGAAGAAAGGAAAGAGAGAACAGAATACCTTCAGCTGTTTGACACTAGTGTTCTGTTGATGTTGCTTTCATTCTCACTTATGTAAATAGGGACTGATGCACATCTATAAAGTAGCATTGCTGGTATTGTTAGAACGGACATGGCAAGAGAGGTTCAGAATCCATTTCTACAGGTAAATAGAAGCCCTATTCATGGACCCATCGAGTTGGAGAAATCAAAACCCCTTTGGGTAAACTGAATGTGGAAGCATTCTTTAGGCAAATAATAATAGTTGATTAGCATTTACTATGGTAAAGTATTGTTGTTGTTTTCTGTGGTAGGAGTAAGTATAGGAATAAGTTTATCTTTTGTAAATGTTGTTTTATGCTAATTGATATTGTGATTGGGCTGCTGTCATTGTTATAAATGTGATGCAGTTTACTTGTATTTTATGTGTTTTGTGGCACTATTTTGTGCCTTCTGTAAGCCACCCCAAGTCCTTTTGGGAGATGGTGGCAGGATATAAATAAAATTTATTTATTTATAGGGTAGGGACTAATTCCCAAACACCTGCTCACAAATCCATTTTAAGAACCTAAATACCATTTAAGCCAGGAACAGTGTACTTTTTCAGAGGGAAGAAAACTCTTAGAATTTAACAATTCACACTTCCTAATGAATCAGCTCATCATCAAAATCTTTCAACTATCAATGTCACATTTACAATGAGGTATTTTAAACCCCATTTATTTTTGTTCTAACTCTATATCTGACCTTAAACCCCACTGCTCTCATGGGATCTTTTTCCTAGCAAGTGCACTTAGAAGAAATCATGGAGTGTAATCCTATGGATGATAACTCAGAAATAAATTCAACTGCATTCAGTCAGATGTACTTCCAGGTAAGTAATTGGTAAGCATGACCAAATCCAGCAAGGCCTGCATCTGAAGAAGATTATACAGGGCTGTGCTGTTAAGAGAAATTATACGATCAGAAATCTTTGTTACTTAAAAGAGGTGACCAAAATGGCTGAAAAGGGTTTAAATTGCATTTATCTATATATATAAATTTGTTAGGGGCATCCAACGAGGAAACAAAACTCAACCCCCCCCCCAACGAAACTTAACCAAAATTCCCATGCCCATAACACAACCCACAAGGTACAAACATATCTACTCAAAATGAAAAACAACACCACAACACACTCACAAAACGGCAAAACAACAAAACTAAAAAAAAAACCAACGAAACTTAAACCAAAATCCTCGTGCCCATAACACAACCCACAAGGTACAAACATACCTACTCAAAATGAAAAACAACACAACAACACACTCACAAAATGGCAAAACAACAAAACTCAAAAATCCCCCAATGAAACTTAACTAAAATCCCCGTGCTCATAACACAACTCACAAGGTACAAACATATCTACTCAAAATGAAAAACAACACAACAACACACTCACAAAATGGCAAAACAACAAAACTCAAAAATCCCCCAACGAAACTTAACTAAAATCCCCGTGCTCATAACACAACTCACAAGGTACAAACATATCTACTCAAAATGAAAAACAACACAACAACACACTCACAAAACAGCAAAACAACAAAACTCAAAAATCCCCCAACGAAACTTAACTAAAATCCCCGTGCCCATAACACAACCCACAAGGTACAAACATATCTACTCAAAATGAAAAACAACACAGCAACACACTCACAAAACGGCAAAAGAACAAAACTCAAAAAAACCCCAACGAAACTTAACCAAAATTCCCATGCCCATAACACAACCCACAAGGTACAAACATATCTACTCAAAATGAAAAACAACACAACAACACACTCACAAAACGGCAAAACAACTGAGCATGCGCATTGGCACCCAGCTGCAAGTTCCCTGGCGCGCGCACATGGCCTTCTGGCCAACGTTCCCTCTGCGGAAACCATGCCCACTCCAAGCCCCGCCGCGCCGCTTCCCGCACACACACACCCCCTGCCACACACACACGCGACCCCACGCTCCATCACTCCCCCCGCTGCCGCATACACACACGCAACCCTACTCCCCCCGCCGCCACACAGACACACGCAACCCCACTCCCCCCGCCGCCGCACACACACACGCAACCCCACTCCCCCCACCGCCGCACACACACACGCAACCCCACGCTCCATCACTCCCCTGCCCCAATCTTACCTCCTTTTACTTCACGCCACCTCCAAACCCCACCCCGCCCCTTCCCGCCCAGTCAAAATCTAGGAAAGACAGGAAGGAAGGAAAGAAGGAAGAAAGAGAAAGGGAGGTAAAGAAAAAGGGGGAAGGAAGGAAAGTTAGAGGAAGAAGAAAAGGAAAGAAAAGGAAAGATGGAAGGAAAGAAAAGAGAGACAGCAGAAGAGAAAGAAAAAGGGGGAAGGAAGGAAAGAGATAGAGAAAGAAGAGGAGAAGGAAAGATGGGAAGGAAGGAAGGAAGGAAGGAAGGAGGGAGGGAGGGAGGGAGGGAGGGAAAGAAGGAGAGAAAGAGGGAAGATTGGCCACAGCAACACGTGGCGGGTAAAGGTTGTTATTTCTATTATTATGATTATGCTATTGTTCCTCTGGGACCCTTTTAGGGGGAATGGGAGAGGTGTCAGGTACCAGAGGCAATGCATTGCATTATTGTTATTGTTATGATGGTGGTGAAATAAAAGGAAATAAAAAGTGAAAGAAGGAAGCAAACAGGGAGGGAAGAAAGGCAAAGGAAGAAAGGAGGAGGGAATGAAGGAAAGAGAGAAGGATGAAACCAAGTAGTGAAAGAAGGAAGAAAGAAAGAGGTAGAGAAGGAAGAAAGGAGAGAAAGGGGGAGGAAAAGGGGGAAGGAATAGGTAGGGACCTCTCTTTCATAATAGTCCAGATATCTACCTCAACTTTGATAAGTTTTACTATAGGCCACAGCAACGCGTGGCAGGGCACAGCTAGTTCACTATAATATACCTTTGACTCCCGGAATTCCTGGAAGACCGTGCAGACCTGAAATAGAATGTAAACATTTTACTTACATGTATGATGCTGCTTGACTTTTGCTTTTTGAAAAGAACTAATTGAATGTCAAATTCCATGGGGAAAGCATGGAAAATAATAGAGAAAACACAATCTTTTAGATTCACATTTTAAAATTATGTCTCTAGTTGTGATGAGACCACACAAAAGAAAGGTTACAGTGCTACTGTGAAGGGTGCAATTACAGATTGACTGTTATAAAAACATAACGGTACTGTTCCATTATCCAGGCAGAAACCACAACATAACATCAGCATTAGGAGAGTGGAAAGACTCGACGTTTTCATTAAATGCAAAAAGAGATTGGCAGAAATTGAAATGTGCATTCTCCACCCAGTGCCCAGGAGTATTATTCATTTTAGAGACAACACAAGTGTGAATAAATGTTAGCTGTTTGGGGCTAACCAAGTCATGGTATCCATTTTCAAGAAGAGGAGACACATTTCCCCAAATCCAATGCCATCTCTGTGGATTTTTGACTGATTCCATTTTGCCTTTATTTCTCTTTTCTGTGGCCTCTGCAATGATCAAATCCATTCCAAGACCTGCCTTCCCTATTCTGGTGCTGGAAACCTGAATTAAGTGCAATCTGAAGTAGGAGCAGAAATCAAGAGGCACTGCAGATGTTGCTGAACTTCCATTTCCAGCAATTACAGCAATAGTTAACGGTGAAGAATCCTTGGAGTAACATCCCAACAACATCTTGCAGCCTGGATGATTCTGTTCTAAAATGCAATAGAATGCATTGACTGTCTCCTGAAGCAAATGTTTCAGGGCAGAGAAAGAAAGATCGAGTTGCTCTCACGATTCTTAAAATGTTTTTCTGCCCTTATCCCTGCCAAAATGAAGGCCTGTTTTTATTTGGTTATTGTCCTTTATTTACATACTTACCTGTTCACTAGTTTCTTTATGGGATAAACCAACTATTGTGGAATGGTGTGGTAGAACATACATTTTAAACGTATTTTAAAAACTCACCAAAAATGCATTAGTAAGGAAATGCTTCTCTATGTAGAAAGAAATTATGTCACTCTAGTACAGTTTTCAGAATGAACTTGTGTCACTGATATAGTTATACTACAGGGAGCAAAGCCATTATAGTTGAGTCAGCATGGGGTTTTGTTGTATTCACTCACCTTGGAGACCCCGTTCTCCCTGTACCCCCTTCTGTCCTGGATATCCAGCTGGTCCTGTTGGGCCCACTGCTCCCTTTCCACCAGCTTCTCCTCGGGGCCCTGGGTCACCTATTAAGTAAGTTGGAGCTTGCTTTAACTTATAAGCTTGTTTCTGTTTTTTGTGCAGTACTTAATTTAGGTCTGAGTACTTCAAAGTAATGAGGAGGCGGAGGAGCTTCAATATGCATTTTGATGCTCTGTCTGGGTACAGGCAGATCCTACTGCTGACCCCCCCCCCCCTTTCACAATTGAGATTACTACCACCAAAGATGGTGGCAGCTCATGGATCTATGACCCGAAAGCTTCGTATCATTCAGAACGCGGCAGCCAGGTTACTCACAAGAACGCCCATGAAATGCCATATAACACCAGTGCTGCAACACTTACATTGGCTTCCAACTGAGTACCGTGGCCTGTACAAGATGTTAGTTCTGACCTTTAAAATTCTTTACAGCCAGGGTCCATTGTACCTTAGGGACCGCCTCTCCTTCTCCCATCATCAGAGGTTGCAACGACCAGCCCAACGTGACTTACTCCATATACCGGGTCCTAGAGAAGTGCACTAGGAAAGGACCAGATGCAGGGCTTTTTCTATTTCTGCCCCAGCCTTATGGAATTCCTTGAGAGCCATGAGAGCCATGCGTGACTTAGGGCCTTTTACTCAAGCACTTAAGACCTGGCTTTTTACTAGAGCATTCGATCCCTGTTAATTTTTAATTTTTGTATGTATGTATTTTATCTTTTACAATTTAGCTGTAAATCGCTTGGAGCATTCTCGGATGGAGGGCGATTAATAAGTAATTAAAGGATGATGATGATGATGATGATGATGATCAAGGGGTACTTCAAAATAGTGGAGGAGGAGACATTTCCCCTGGTCGGCCCAGGAAATGCCTATGCCCAAAGGCATAGAAATTTATTCATATGCACTATTTTGCATTGCGAAGTATTTTTGCCTTTGAATATGGCCAGAAGGTTCTCAGCTAGTTCCACATGCCCAGCATGCTAACAGTGGATAAATAGTGAACTAGGGCCTGTATCAAGACTGCTACACCAAAATTAATTTGAGGATGATCAGGTTGGGAGAAAAGAAGATTTACTCAACGATCAATGAATGAAGCAAGAGCTTACAAGAGATAAAAGCATAGCCAGTCACTTCAAACAACAGAAAACAACCTTCTTGTAGAAGGTCATGGGGGACTTTGTCGAAGACCTTACTGAAATCAAGGTATGCTACATCCACAACACTCCCTGCATCTACTAAGCTTGTAACTCTCTCAAAAAAGGAGATAAGATTAGTCTGGCATGACTTGTTTTTGAGAAATCGATGTTGACTTTTAGTAATTACAACATTTCTCTCTAAGTGACTGCAGACAGACTCCTTGATTATTTGGTCCAGAATTCTTCCAGGTATTGATGTCAGGCTGACTTCTTGAAGATAGAGACAACATTTGCCCTCTTCCAGTCTACTGGGACTTCTGCTCTCCATGAATTATCAAAGATTATTGCCAGTGGCTCTGAAATTACTTCTGCAAGTTCCTTCAATACCCTTGGATATAGTACATCTGACCCTGGAGACTTGAAGGTAAACTGACTGTGGTACCTATTACTGTTGCCCAAATCTGCTATATAGCTGTATCTAGAAACAAGTTTATTCAGTGGGGCTGAGTTTTGAAAAGACAGACTGTATATACTCGAGAATAAATCTAGTTTTTCAGCCCCCTTTTTAGGCTGAAAAGCTCCCCTCGGCTTATGTTCGAGTCAAGGTTATTTATTATTTTACTCTGTTATTAGTATTATTTTATTACATGTATTATTTTACTCTATTTATTAATGTTATTATTACATTTATTATTTTATTCTGTTATTCCTGTTATTATTACATTTCCATTATTTTACTCTATTATTATTATGTTATTACATTTATTATTTTACTCTCTTTATTATTGGAAGGACACGTAAGCACATTTACATTAAAGAAGGTTAGAATAATGGTTTGATCAGAGTTGGACAGTCTTTTCTTAAATTACAGTTTTATGTAAATATTCAAAAACCTTTAACCTCCTGATGCCTCAGTTAATATAATTTTATTAGTATCTATTTTTGTTTGGAAATGTACCAGCAGGGCCATAGCCAGAAAAATTTTTTGGAGAGAGTTGAAAATGTCAAGGGGGGGGATTTGAAATTTGGGGGGGGGGGTTAGGGTCACGCTGAAACAAAGAGCACAGCAGGGGGCAGAGCAGCCTTCAATAGCTTGCAGCTCTGCCCCTGTCAACCACCTCCACCAAGTTGGGCCTCCTTAATGAGAGCATTCAACCTTCTCTCTCTCCCCCCCCCCCAACTTGGTTGCTTTGCTACATCAGCTATTGCTGCAAGTAATGACAGTGTGAATAAATTGTCAATATTTGCTTGAGATAGTGCTTACAGTTCTGGAGGGACTCTTAATTTTTTGCGTCTCATAAACTTAGCATGGGGATTTGGTTAACCAGTTAAAATTCATGAGTAAACCAGGTTTTTTTTTAACCTTAAAATTTGGGGGGGGGGGGGTTGAACCCCTAACCCCCCCCCCCCCCCCAGCTACAGGCCTGTGTACCAGTACCTGTATTCCCCACCCTCAGCTTATACTTGAGTCAATACAGTTTCACAGTTTTTTGTGGTAAAAATAAGGTGTCTCGGTTTATATTCAGGCTGGCTTGTACTCGAGTATATACGGTACCTAGAATTATTATTATTATTAATTATTATTAATTATTATTAAACTTTATTTGTACCCTGCTAGCATCTCCCAAAGGACTCGATGCAGCTTACAAAGGCCAAGGCCTCATCACAACAACAGCATAACAAAACAACTCAAAGCAAAATCAAAAACATAAAGCAATAACAACAAAACATTACACCGTAACACAGTAAAAACTAGGGCTGGGCCAAGTAATGGGTACAGAGTTAAAAAGTGCTGGGTGTGACAGGTGGTATGTTGGATTTCAAGGCAAGTGCAATGTGCAGAGAATCTTAAAATTCTAATAAAGTGCTTCTGGGACATAATGCTGGAGTTTTCCTATTCCGGAAAGGCACATCAGAATAGCCAGGTCTTCAAGCTCTTCCTAAAGTCTGCCAACGTGGGTGCTAGTCTGATGTCTTTGGGGAGGGTGTTCCAAAGTCGGAGGGCAACCACCGAAAAGGCCCTGTCCCTCGTCCCCACCAAACGCAGGTGGGATCGCGAGCAGGGCCTCTCCGGATGAACGAAGGGAACGCGTAGGTTTGTAGACAGAGATGCAGTCACGCAGGTAGGCAGGTCCCAAATCGTTTAGGGCTTTGTAAGTAAGCACTCCTTACTGAACCATTCTAACAGAGTTTGACTGAATATTCTATGAACTGTAGCCAAAAAATTACCATTCCTGAACCTTATCTTTAAAATTATATGAACATTTTTAATCTTCTGATCAAATACTCTTACCTCGAAGTCCCTTTGCTCCCATATCTCCTTTTAATCCTGGTTCACCTTTTGGCCCAGCAGGTCCAAAATCCCCTTTTGCTCCTTTTGGACCCTCATTTCCAGCTAAACCTGGATTGGAACACATACACACACATACATATTAGATTTTTCCCCACAGGCTGCTTTAGATTTCTGAGCACCAGAAGCAAATCCCTTTTACTATATTTGCCACAGTAATGCTCCTATTACTGATGCCCTCTGGAAACAATTTTGGATAAATAAGGAATTAAGGTGACGATGAGCATTTAGTTTACACAGTGCTTGCCAGTTTCACAGGCTAAAGTCTTTTTTAGAAACATAGACTATCTGGTTGGCTGCTGGCTATATACTGTCAGCCAAGTGTGGAAAAGCTTCATGTATCTAGATCAGTTGGGTTCCCAAAGTTTGATCCTCTTGATCAGGTGATGCCAAACTAATGCCCATGGACCTGATCTGATCTGCCAAGGTCTTTTCCCTGACCCCCGCCAGGCAGGCCTTCCTCCCGCCATGCTGTGGAATCGCATTTAGCCCTGGCCAGTGTAGTCAATGCTGTGGGATACTGGAGGCTGCAGTCCAACAGCATTCTGAGGGCTGCATACATGTTTCCCACTGCTAATCTATAGCAAGCATTACCTGGAAATCCTTTATCTCCTTTTAATCCTTTGGGTCCCATACTTCCTGAAACCAAAAGAAGGAGGCCCCATTAATAATAAACATGATTGGTTAGGTACAACTTCATTTGCTTTGAGACATCCCATCTGTTTCTACAGTTCCTCTTTGATTACCTGTTTCACCCTTCTCTCCTTGTACACCTGGGTCTCCTCTTGTTCCTGAAATCCCCAAGATACAAATGAAGACATTTAGGCTGCCAGTCATCCAGATACTTTCATAGGAGTAAGTTACACTAAACTTAATGAGCCTTATCCAGGCATTTATTCAGTTCTGGATTACCTGTATCCTAGCAAGACATGGGAGACATCACATCACTCCAGGTTTATCAGCTGGAATTGAACTCAGATGTGTAAATTTTAAAGCAGGTTCTAAGCTTGGATTTAGTTGAAAGATACATTGATCTCAACGGAGCTGTCTTTTTGAAACCAATCAGCTGGAATTTAAATTTTTTATTTAGAGCAGTATGAAGCCCCCAGTGGCACAATGGGTTAAATCCTTGTGCTGACAGGACTGAAGACCATCAGGTCGGAGATTTGAATCTGGGGACAGCACAGATGAGCTCCCTCTGTCAGCTCCAGCTCCCCATGTGGGGACATGAAGGAAGCCTCCTACAAGGATGGTAAAACATCAAAACATCTGGGCATCCCCTGGGAAACGTCCTTGTAGATGGCCAATTCTCTCACTCCAGAAGCGACTTGCAGTTTCTCAAGTTGCTCATGACATAAAAAAAATTAGAGCAGTAGTTTCCAAAATGATCCTTCAGGTGTTTGGGGCTGCTACATTCAGAAGCAGTAGTCAGCTTGGCTAACAACCAGGAGTTGAAGTCTAAAATATCTGGAAGACCAAAGTTTAAAAACCATTGCTCTAAATAAATGTTTTGTTAAGGTCCAAAATCAATGGATTGCCCCAACTAGAGTAGTTGGGGCTAGCAACTGGATTCAGGCCAAAGTCTTCTCTATTGAACATTAGAGGGAATTATTTATTTATTTATCAAAATGGAAAATCTTACAGAGAAGGCTTAACAAGTGGTTGCATTTATGACATGGATTGAGAATGATGCACTGAAAACTTTGGAAAATATTTTGCTGTAAATCCAGTATAAACATTATATGACATCCCAGTATTGGTTCTGAGTGGAACTGAAGAGCATTGCCCAACATTCACAACTATTATTGTATCAGAATATTATTTCTATATTTTACCTCGTTCTCCTTTGTGTCCAGGCAATCCAAAACCTGAAATGAAAGAAAGGAAAATAATTGTTTCAAAATTAGTGTGCAGAAAGGTTTCTTTTTCGGTAATCAACTGGAAAATTTGGGACATCCAATAATTTGGTTACCATTTGTCCCTGGCTCTCCTTTGCTTCCTTGGAAACCAGTGTCTCCTTTTTCACCCCTGTCTCCTGAAAAATGTCCAAAACGGAAGAACTGGTTTAAATTACATGAAGATGTACTTGTTCAAAACAGATGAAACTACATTTCCAATTTAATAAAAACACATATTAGCAGTCTGTTCTGGTAGGCTTCACATGCAACCTGTCTATCTGTGCCATAGACTTGATATTTTGGTATCAGCCTATTCCTTCATCATTTAGTGATAATTTCAAGCAAATATGTTATTGTGTTGATCTGATCAACCCATTTTGGGGGATACAAGAATGAGAATTTTGACCATTCCTAGATTCCATTCACACTTGAGAATTATAATGCTATGATTCCACTTTAACTGCCATGGTTCTATCCTATGGAATTCTGCAGTTGTCATTTAGGGAGGCACTAAGGAAGTTCTCTGGCTGCATATTCTAAATGCTTCTCCCAAAACAGTCAATGTTAGGATTTTTTTGGATGGAATAATGGTAATTATAATGCAGTGTGCACTGATCTATGACTCTGGAGAACAGGGTTCAAATCCCTGCTTGATCAAGGAAACTCATTGCGTCAATCACATTTTTTCAGCCTTTGAGGAAAGAAAACATCACACCATCTGAACAAATCTTACTAAGAAAACCTCAAGATAAATTTGACTTAGGTTTGGAAGGCACACAACAGCAGCAACTACCAGAACCATAATGCTGTAATTCTGTACTGTGAATGGGACCTGATTTGTTGTGCTAAGCGTATTTCAGTCAAGTCTAATGCAGAAGACACAATAACATTGCACCCAGGACAGAGGAAAAAGGACAGAAAACTTTACTCTTATCAGCAAAGTTAAAACATAAACTTGCAATGTTACAAACAGTGCAACAAAATTACATAGTCTTTGTAAGCAATACAGAATAAGGCTTCTTCATCTTCATCCAAATGAGAGAGCAGTAGAAATGGTTGAGCAAAATGCCTGAGGAAAGGCTCCTCAGAGCAAAAGCTGGACTGTATTCTAAAAACCATACAGTTATACCCCACCAGGAGTGGTCTAAACTTACTAGTTGACCTACATTAGCAGCTGCACATGATAATTAACAACATAAGGTTTTCTTTAACACACACACATACTTAATCCTGTTATGATTTACTGTAACATGATATTCTACTCTGGTTTGACAGATGGCTGCAACTTCTTAATTTGAATTTCATCTCAAACTGGTTTCAGAAAGTAGAGACACACTCCAAGGATAGGCTAAAGAGACACACATCATGTGCAGTTTAAGGTTCCTGGACTGACATTGTGGCATTTGAACTAAGACAGTGTGCTCCAAACTCAAAATATAAGTGCATGAACACTGACCTTTACTGCCCTGGTCCCCTTTTATTCCTGAAACTCCTCTGTCTCCTTTGGCACCTAAATAGGAAAAAAATTAATTTCAGAGCAATAGAGAAGACAGCAGTAAAATGTTTTAGAAGCTAACATTGTGTATTGAGTTGTTTTTAAAACAAAACTTTGCAAGGCACAGACGCAGACACACAATAATAATCAGAGACAGTATAGAGGATTTTAATGCCAACTTCATGATCAATTACCCTGCATTTGAGTCTATTTTAGAGGAAAGAGCGTGCGTAAGAATATTTTTATGCCTGCAGGGGGCAGTGACAGTGGGAAGTTTTAGTTGACCGTTCCTTCCTGACTGCACAGTGCTGTAAATTGTCTTAAACTTTTATGTAGATCAGTTTGCTTTGCATCATTTTGGATGGTCCCATCCTTGGACTCCTCTTGCTGCCAGATCAAAATTGTTAGGCTTTTAGAATCTGACTGGAGAGTGGTGTGTATATTGTAATTGTCTATTCATGAATTTGAAAGTTTTAATTATATACATTGTTGAGAATTTAAATGAATAAAATGCTTATTAGAGCCTCTTTACACCCACCTGGAAATCCTGGAGGTCCTCGAATTTCATTGTTATCAAGTCGGTCTGAAACAGATATTCATATATTATTGAAGTTGGACAAAACTGTTGAGATTCCTATCAATATAAGTCCATAACCAAGTAAATGTCTTTTTCTTGTGAGAAATGTAAATAATTTCCACCCACACTCCCACACAGAGAACAAACACAAGATATCAACACAAATCCATACGATATTCAAACATATACTAAATCCCTGCAACACTTCAACAAAATTGTTTTAAAAGACAACACAAATGAAAGACGTGTTCTGTCTAGAACAGTCTCTGAAAGGAAAAACTAGGCAACCCTGGCTTGTAATTTGAATCCATTGCTTTGTGTTCTAGTCTCTGGTCTTAGTAGTGCTTCTCTGGGCACAGTCCAGCTTGTCAATATGTGTCTTGAATTGCAGTGCCCAAAAGTGGATGCAATGGATGCAGCTTTTCTGTTGTGATCTGACTAAAGTAGAATAAAGTAGCACTGCTATTTCCCAGGATTTGGATACAATGCTCCTCTTGATGCATGCAAGAATTACATTGTGCTTTTTAACCGGGCTGTGGTGCAGCTAGTTAGTAGCCAGCTGCATTAAATCACTACTGACTGAGAGGTCATGAGTTTAAAGCCAGCCCAGATCAGAATAAGCTCCCGACCATTAATAGTCTAGCTTGCTGTCAACCTATGCAGCCCGAAAGATAGTTGCATCAGACAAGTAGGAAATTTAGGTACCGCTTTAGGCGGGGAGGTTAATTTAACTAATTTATGATGTCATAAAACCTTCCAGCAGCATGCAGAAGAATGAGGAAGTACTCCATCAAAGGACTCGGTGTCACAAGTGGACTGTGAAGTGGCAGCTCCCTCTGTGGCCAGAATCGAGCATATCCTCATGAAGCCGGAAAAACTGGAATGTTAAATGCCTCTGTGTCTGTCTATATATGTTATATGTCTAAATGGCATAAAATGTTTGCCATGTATATGTGCATTGTAAACCTCCCCGAGTCTCCTGTGGGGTGAGAAGGGTGGAATATAAATACTATAAATAAATAAATAAATAAATAAATAAATAAATAAATAATGTTCATTTATGACCGGCACTTCAAATCTGTTAATATCATTTTGAATTCTGATTCTGTCTGCTGTAGTATTAGCTACCCCATCTGGAATAAGAGTCCAGTATATTCATATTGTGATTTTGCTACTAGACAAAATCTTTCTTTGAGCCTGATCCTATTCTTGCCTTTTTTCTGGGTAAGGTTTTTGCCTATGATTTCTTGTGAGGAAAAGAGAAAAACACAATACAATAAGGTGGAATTTTTACATAGGCAATTAGGCACTATCTACACTGAATTATACGACTCTGCACTGACTATTCGAAACTGCATTATATGATCAGTGTTAACTCATATAATAAAGTTTAACCACATAATATGGCACTGTAGATGGACCCCACCCTACCATTGAAATAATGTGAGTTTTGGTTTATAACCCCTTTCCAGAATATGCCATTGCGGGTTAAACCACTAAGCTGCAGAACTTGTGGACCGGAAGGTTGGTGGTTCAAATCCACAGACAGGGCAAGCTCCCGTTGATAGCCCCAGCTTCTGCCAATCTAGTAGTTTGAAAACATGCAAATGTGAAATCAATAGGTAACAGCACTCCATGCAGTCATGCCAGCCACATGACCTAGGAGATGTCTACGTACAACGCTGGCTCTTTGGCTTAGAAATGGAGATGAGCACCACCCCCAAAAGTCGGACACGACTAGACTTAATATCAAGGGGAATCCTTTACCTTTTCTTTACAATGTGATGGTGTGGAGGAAAAAGTAATATACCTGTAACATTAGCTATTTTCCAATTTACATGTTGATTGTTCAGCTTGATTATCTGGATTTCTTCTTTTAAACTTCTGATCCAATTGTCTTCCCCTCTCTGTGAGTTTGTTCCAAAAACGGTCTCTTTCTGCAGAGTGTCATTGGCAAAATGACTATCTGGTTTTCCTGTTAAAGGTGGACTTTTTTTAATGTTATCTATATCTTTGTGCAGCTTATAGACTGAAAATAGAAAAAAACAGTCACAGAATCAATCATACTGCTCATCACTTATAAAAATGTACAGACTTTCTAACTTATGATGTACAGACTTGTGGCAGCATAATAAAAAGAACTGAAATGCTTAATTGATCAACACTGTGTTGTCTTTCCAGTGAACCAAGTTTTAGTGCATTTAATATCTGCAGTAAAACTAATTGTTATCTATTTGTCAAAACTGTTCTAGATTTTGTTGGGAATTGGAGCTGTTAGGCTCAAAAATAACCCTCACTTGGGGTGATTTCACTAAAAATATAGCAGAGTGCCAGAAACACACTTCATAAACAGCAAAAAACTTACGTGTGGTGAGTCAGGATTAGCTTCTATTGAACAGGATGGCACAGGATTTCAGATTACAAATTTAGGTTCAAAATATTTATTGGAGTAAAAAAAAATCCATTCTAGATTGAAAAGGTCTTGGAGCTAACTAAGCTCATCTTCTAAGGAAGATAAAGAGAATAAAATATCAAAATATCCATACAGCTACATTTTGCCTGGAGAATGGCAAAATGCATCTTCACTGGAAGGAAGAACAAGACAGAAGAGAGAAAGGGCAATTGAGAATAACCACATGGCCAAAAACCAGGGCAATAAAATTAGATTTAAAGAGGAAGTTACCTCATCCACTCAGAGATTCCATTGCTACATCTTCAAAAGGGGAAGGAGATAGTGGCAAAGAGGGAAGAGTAAAGTCAAAGCCCCTTCGGGAAAAGCATCCATAGGAATGTGAGGAAAGGAATCTCTCACTGTCTAGTCTAGCTACACATTGAGGACTGGAGACTTGTTCAGTCCATGGATGAAATCCAACAGATATCTTCTCTTGAAGCTGCAGAAATATCACTTTTGTATTGTCGAAGGCTTTCATGGCTGGAATAACTACGTTCTTGTGGGTTTTTTCGGGCTATAGAACATGGCTCTATAGCCCGAAAAAACCCACAAGAACCTAATATCACTTTTTATTATTATTATTAATTATTATTATTATTTCTCACATTTCTATCCCATCCTTCTCAACCCCCGAAGGGGGACTCAGGATGGCTTACAATAGGCCCCATTCCGAAGCCATTACATAAAAAATTACAAAATTAAAACTACAATTAGACATAAAAGCATAATTAACAATACATAAGACATTGTTAAAACAGTAAAACAGTCTCATCAGCCATATTGTCATTTTAGTCATATTCCCTTAAAGTGCTGTTTGCATCTATTGTCCAAAAGCCTGGTCCCAAAACCATGCCTTTAGTTTCTTTCGAAAAACTAGGAGGGAGGTGGCCAATCTTACCTCAATTGGGAGTGTGTTCCATAGGCGGGGGGCCACCGCCAAGAAGGCCCTGTCTCTCCTCCCCTCCAGGCGCATTTGTGCTGTTGACGGGAGCAAGAGCAGGGCCTCCCCAGATGCTCTTAGGTTTTGAAGTGGGACATAGGGGTGGATGCATTCAGACAAGTAAGCTGGGCCAGAACCATATAGAGCTTTATAGGTCAAAACCAGCACTTTGAATTGGGCTCCGAGGTGGACCGGCAGCCAGTGGAGCTGGCACAACAGGGGGTGGTATGCTCCCTGTATGTCGCCCCAGTTTATGAACACAAAACTTTCAGATGGATGATCCACTTCATAGAGCAGCAAAGGGGTAGTGTTGCAAACATGATGATCAGGATGAATCCATTGGTTATCTCAGTCTTAAGGCTGCCAGTCTGTTGCATGCAAGATGTAAGAGAGGGGCAACGATGTTGCTATCTGTCCCCACAAAATAAAATCATGCGACCATTTAGCAGCTTCTCCACCCTTGAAAGGACCAGATATTCCAGCGCTCAGCTGTGAGTCATTACATGCTAAGAAATCAAGTGATGCTCACGCAGGTGGAGTGGGCTCTTGCCTTCTACTGTGATGGACATTTACAACCCTCTGCCCCCTGCCAGGTTTCATCTCCCACAACACACCTTTAACCTCAGCCTACCAGATTCAGCCTGTTACTCCTGTTTTGCCACCTAGGTTCACCTTTCTTGACGTCTTTCCTGGGTGGTTTTTTATGTTTGGTTTTCATCACGCTGTTTCTCCCTATATTTTCCACCCTTCCCTAACATTCTCTTCAGAAATGCAACTGAAAGAGAAAAAAAGAAGGAAAGAAAGAAGGAAAGGAAGAAATAAAGTAAGAAAAGAAAACACAGAAAACAAAGACTAGAGCTTGGAAAGTTACTTTTTTTATACCGTGCCGAATGGAATTGTGGGAGTGGCAGTCCAGAAAAGGGATGTTTTCAGATCGCATTTCCTAATATATGGAATGATTTTCTAAATGAAGATCCATCTCTGAGATGATGTGGGTAAAATAGGTAAAATGCAGGATATAGTGTCCCAGGATATTTTTAGTTATTTCAGCAATTTATATTGTGTGTGTGTGTGTGTGTGTGTGTGAGAGAGAGAGAGAGAGAGAGAGAGAGAGAGAGAGAAAGCGTTAACAGTCACAGTTAGCATCCTGCAGAATAAGAAGCACTTTAAAGGTCTCCCCAGGCTGTCATCGGGATCCTTAAGATAACAAATTTGTCTAGCATGTGGCAGAGAGCATCTGGGAAACAGCTCAAGAGGCAAAAGGGCTGCTAGTTATTTATTGGCATCCTAGGAATTTGTCTTGGGTGAATAAAACATCTTCTATTTTTCTTATTGGAAATGCTCCCCAATGTTTTGGAGTTTCAAGACTGTGGGTATTTTCAGACGCATTTTTCCTATGTGTATATGGTACTCCTTTCTGAGCCCTAAGGACAGTTTTCCCCAAACCCGTATATGGAGATGATGGGAGATGTAATCTGACACATCTGGAGGAGAACCACTCTAGAATCAGACTGGCTAAATCTCCTTTTTAAAAAACCCAACAGAAACATTCGCTCATAATTTTGAAATATAGAAATCAATTACACTAATCTTAAAGCAATTTTTATCTGTTAGCATTCCTTGGAGAACATACTTTCTCTTCTTTAGCATAAGTGATTTTCCTCGATATCCAATTTCTCATCCTGGTAGTGGATAATGCCCTTTTCTAGTATAGTTCCTCTGTCATATTAACAAATAAGATATTTTAAATGTTAAAATATGTTCGCTTTTAGATTCAGAATGGTCAATGGCCATTTAAGATGAATTACCTTCATAGGTCAGCAGTCCAACACCTGCAGTGAGCAAAGCCAGGTATATTATAAGCGTAGCCCAAATACAGCAGTTGGAAGCCTTTTTCTGGCTTTTTGGCTCTAAAGTTTGAGAAATAAATAAAAGGAATGATAAAAATGAAATATAATCATAATGACAAATAATAAATAAAAGACACACTTCCATTGCTTGAATCTGCAGATAGGTGATCAATGTATAATGCTATTGATTAAACCTTCACTCAACTAGTTCAAGGGATTGAAATCAATGGCTTCTTAGTAACAAGGTTTGTCCTGAGCTCCAATTAACAGTGAGCAGGTGGTGACAAACTACTGTTTTAATATTTTCTAACCTTTGCCTTATTTCGAAGCTTTCTCATTTTTGTGTCCTCAGAATAATAATAATAATAATAATAATAATAATAATAATAATAATCTTTATTTGTACCCCGCCACCATCTCCCCAAAGGGGACTCGGAGCGGCTTACATGGGGCCTAGCCCGAACAAAATTACAATATAACAATACAAATTACAATCAAATAAACAACATAACAGTAAAATATAAAACATCAAAGCATATAAAGCAATATACACAAAACATAGGAACTAAGTATAATGGCAGACAAACAAAGGGCAGGCCGCATGTACATAAAATGATTTAAAAACTCCGGGTGAGATAAGGGAGGAGAACTAATTGTAAGGGCGAACTCATAGAGAGATAGGAAATTAAGCCAACCTTCATATGTGTTGGGGGAGAGGGGGGACTCCTGGGACAAGAAGATTGGAGGGGCACTAGCATAAAATTATATGGCTACTCTTTGAAAGTGCAATGGCAGAGCCAAGTCTTAAGACTCTTTTAAAAAGTTTCCAAAGTAGGGGGTTTCCTAATCTCTCCGGGCAGTGAATTCCAGAGTCGGGGGGCCACAGAGGAGAAGGCTCTCTCGGGCCCTTTCTATTCTGCCATGTAATACAGATTATCAAATCAGATAATCCATATTATCTGCTTTGAACTGGATTATATGAGTCTACACTGCCATATAATCCAGTTCGAAGCAGATAATCTAGATTTTATATGGCAGTGTAGAAGAGGTCTCAAAGAACTTGTACATATTTGTCACTGCCAGGTTTACTTGAAATTAAGGTTTAGTAGTACTAGCTAAGCAGAGTGCTGTTCCAAATGAGTTTATTTTTGTGTGGTTTTTGTTTTGATTTTATCTCATTGCATTATGCTTTTAACCTCTATGCTCTTGGACTTGTCCCTTTGTAAGCCACCCCAAGTCCCTTTGGGGAGATGGAGGCAGGGTATAAAAATAAAGTTGTTGTTGTTGTTGTTGTGATTTACACCAACTGTGGCTCCAGTCCTCAAATTTCTGAAATCTTTGTTTTCAAACCTCCAAAGATGGAGACTCCCATCACATTCTGAGGCAGCATATCCTACTGCTGAAGACCTCTTACTGTCAGGGAGTTTTTCCTAATACTTAGGAGGAATCTCATTCCCTGTAGTTTGAATATGTTGTTCTTTTCATAGTCTGTGGAGCAGCAGAAAGCAAGCTCTCCCCCTTTGCAATGTAACATCCTTTCAAATATTTAAACAAGGCTATCATGACATCTCTTAATTTTCTGTTCTACAGGCCAAAATATCCAGCTCCCTAAGTTGTTTCTCATTAGGCATGGTTTCTAGACCATTTTACCCTTTGCAGTACCTCCTTTGGATATCTTCCACCTTGTTGACATTCTTGAATTGTAGTGCCCAGAGCTGGACACAGACAGTATTCCGGGTGAAGTCTGACCAGAGCAGATTAAAGTGATACTATACATTTCCTCATTTTATGCAGTATAATTCTATTGATATAGGCTTTTTTTTAAAAAATCTGCTGCATCTTACTGCTGACTCATGCTCAACTTTTGAGCTACTACAACTGCTAGATCCATTTCACATGTACTCTTGTCAAGTCTTACTGAAACCAAAGTATACTACATCCACAACATTGTCTTCATTTACTAAGTGTGACACTTTATCAAACCAAGAAACTTGAAAGCACTCTAACAAAATGTATAGAGATATTTTAAATTTCCATTGTATAATGCTATCAAACAGCAAACACACCTTACCGTTTATCTCAAATGATGTGATTATAGGTGATGTGAGCATCTTCTTATCCGAAAAAGTAAGGGTTCCAATGTTTCTGAAAAATTCATCATCACTGTTTGTTCCTGGGTTGTCCATGATTAAAGTGTTACTTTAAACCAAACTTCTACCAGGTTGAATGTAGACATCAAAGAACAGCTAGAATAACTCTCTCTTTCTCTTTTTCTGAACGTGTAGTGGGTGAGGGCTCCTAATTTTATCTACTGGATATGCATAGTAACAGATGAACATTTTCTATTGGTTTTGCAAGTAGGGGTGTTTTTTGTATTAATTTGCAAAAAAACTTTCTGACATGGTACTTTTTTAACTTCCTCCAAAACTTCTCAATGTTTGTCAAAGACAGCAAATAAGGAGAGTTACCTAAAACATGAGATCCTTCTTTTTTTCATTGTGAACTTCTCTTGTCAGCATGATGATGATAGTTTCTTGCCATAATGTCATTACTGTTGAACTGACACTATTTATTTATTTATTTATTGCACTTTTATACAGCTTTTCTCACCTCTTGGGGGGGGGGGGGGACTCAAAGCAGTGCACATCAAATAAATGGCAAAATCAATGCCTCACATATAATAAAACAGTTTATCACAAGTTTCAAGCAATGACATATAACTATAAATTAAACCACTAAAACTATAAAACTTCAAACTCAGACCTAAAACATATTAGACATTTTAGACATTGCACTGATCCCAAGGTTGTCATCTATCTCCTCCGATAATATCATCTCTCACCGAATGTATATTTACATAATCAAGTTTTCAATTGTTTTCTAAATACCAGGAGGGAGGGGGACAATCTAAGCTCACTGGGGAGGGTGTTCCAAAGCTGAGGGGCCATCATTGAGAAGGCCCTGTCTCTTGTCCCCACCAAGTGCACCTGTGACAGCAGTGGGACTGAGAGCAGGACATCCTCAGCCAATCTTTGAGCTACAAGGGATTGCCTAAGTAGTAAGTAGTAGTAGTCAAAAACCCCTGCCGATGCAAGCAACTATAGCTGAAGCTTTCCTGATGGATGGTTGTCTAACCTCTGTTTAGAAACTTCTAAAAAAAACAAGCCATATCTTCTGAGTTATCTACTGTCCTCTGGACAAATTTCCCAAGCAGAATAAGATGAGATTTTGCATGTGGGAAAGTCATTTTATTTGCTCTGGATCTACTGGTAGGAGGTTCAAGAGGCTTATCTGAAAGGAAGTAATTCTTCACATTGTGACTAGTTAGACTTTGAAATTCACTGTTACACATTGTAGCAATGGTTGTCAATTTATAAAGTTTTCAAAGGAGTTTGGATATATTCATTGGGGTTAGGACCATCAATTGCTCCAAAATGGCTATATATCATTGGCTGTATCAGAGGCATCATAGTCACCATCTGGAAGTTAGGGAGCTGTTCCAGTCATTTCCAGCCTGTGACTGGGCTTCCTGACTGGGCCCCATGTGAGCAAAAGGCTTCACAGTCTGATTAAAAAATAACTCTGATCTCCTCCTTTAAAAGAAAAAAAAAGATTCACTAAACATTTGATAGGACTTCTTGACAGTGAAGGCTGATGGAGATGGCGGAGGAATCTCCTTTGGAGTTCTTTCAGCAGAATTGGACAACCATCTCTCAAAGTGCTCCTAGTTCTATGGTTCTATTATTCTTATGGATCAACCACTCCTCCTCCTCCTCCTCTTCCGCCTCCTCCTCCTCCTCCACTTCATATACTATCCAAATATAAGGTTCCTAGGCATGTGATACTTGGGTCTGATATTTATTTGTGTTATAAAACCAGTAAGGCCTCCTAAGTTGACACTCCTTCCACAGGGTAAAGAAAGAAAAAAAAGGAAAGAAATCAAATACAGCTCTAGGTGCTCTTACTGCCTACTACAGGGAAAACCAGCTGATCCCTAATACATCTAAAACACAGACATGTTCTTTTCATCTCAAGAACAGACAAGCATCCTGAGCTCTGAGGATCACCTGGGAAGGAACCCCACTGGAGCATTGCAGCACACCCAAATACCCAGGAGTCACCCTGGACCGTGCTCTGACCTACAAGAAGCACTGCCTGAATATCAAGCAAAAAGTGGGTGCTAGAAACAATATCATACGAAAGCTTACTGGCACAACCTAGGGATCACAACCAGACACAGTGAAGACATCCACCCTTGTGCTATGCTACTCTCCTGCTGAGTATGCATGCCCAGTGTGGAACACATCTCACCACACTAAAAGAGTGGATGTGGCTCTTAATGAGACATGCCACATTATCACAGGGTGTCTGCGCCCTACACCACTGGAAAAATTACACTGTTTAGCTGGTATTGCACCACCTGACATTCGCCGGGAAGTAGCAGCCAATAGTGAAAGGACCAAGGCAGAGACATCTCCAGCTCATCCCTTGTTTGGGCATCAGCCAGCACGCCAACGACTTAAATCAAGAAATAGTTTTCTAAGATCTACAGAGACTCTTGCTGGAACACCTCAGCAAGCGAGAGTCCAAAAGTGGCAGGCTTAAACCCAGAGCCTCAATCAATGGCTGATACCCAATGAGAGACTCCCCCATGGGCACACAGAAGACTGGGCGACTTGGAAGGTGTTGAACAGACTGCGCTCTGGCACCACGAGATGCAGAGCCAACCTTCAGAAATGGGGCTACAAAGTGGAATCCACAACATGCAAGTGTGGAGAAGAGCAAACTACAGACCACTTGTGTTATGAACCCAAAGAGGTTCCTGTTCTTTTGTGCAGAGTGTATAAGGAATAGTAAGGTAGTTTAGATCAATGAGACACTTTAGAGACCAAATTTGGTTTTGCCACTATCCATGTAACATTTATTGAAATACAATCATCACAGAATCATATCAGAATCACATCAAGGAGAGCTCTCTTGCACACACACATTCACGCATACTCACGCGCACACAGGCCTTCTCCATGGCATTTAGAGGCTGAAAGTATCTATGAATCATCCAGCTGTATTCCTGCAGTTCAGAGAAAAGAAAAGACATGGCCCACACTTATCGACATACAACAGTGTAGTCCACCAACAACACTCTGGTTCATTTCTGCTTGAGACACCATGACTGCAGTGTGGTTTGTTGCAACAATGGTACCAGACCACTTTTTCTTTACTCCCTTAGTGTCTCCACCATTGCTGTTTTAGGGAAATGGAAGCTTCCTACAAGGAGTTAGTTTTGATTTATAATTCCACCTCATAATATTTATTTATTTATTATGATATTTCTACCCTGCCTTTCTTGAACCTGAAGGTGACTCAAGGTGGCTTTACAACATAGGCAGCTATTTGATGCCATTAAAACAATGTAAAAATTACAATAAACATTTAAAACAGAATTATAAAATACATACATTAAAACTTTAAAAAACCATATAAAACCACTGCCTTCACTATTAGCCTTGTCATCCAAAAATATCATCTAAGCCATTCCAATATTCTATTTCACATAGATCTGTGTTTATCTGTTGCACTAGGTTCCCAAAGGTTTGTTCAAAAGCCATGTTTTCACTTTTCTGCAGAAGGTCAGGAGGGAAGGGGCTGATCTAATATCCGTAGGGAGGGAGTTCCACAGCTGAGGCACCACCACGGAGAAGGCCCTGTCTCTTGTCCCTGCCAGTTGCACCTGCAAAGAAGGCGGGACTGAGAGCAGGGCCTCCCCAGATGATCTTAAACTCCTAGATGGTTCATAGGGAGAGATTCATTCGGACAGGTAAGCTGGGCCAGAACTGTTTTGGGCTTTATGGGCTACAGCCAGCACTTTGAATTGTGCTTGGTAGCAAACCAGCAGCCAGTGGAATTGGCATAACAAGGGAGTTGTATGTGCCTTGAATGCTGCTCCAGTGAGCAATCTGGCTGCCACCCTTTGGACCATTTGAAGCTTCTGAACAATTTTCAAAGGCAACCCTATCCAGAGTGCATTGCAGTAGTCTATACAGGATATTAATATGTTATTAATAGGAGGGACAATCTAGAACTGGAGATGCAGTAGCGATACTGCCACCATCCCCTGGTGATACATGGCTACTTGAATCTCACCTTGCCATAACACATTTCATGGGGGAGTCTGCAATCCAACTGCCAGTTCTGTCCATGAATTCTGCTCCTTGCTGTGGATGAGGATTAAAAGATTTTCAGTATGAATGACGTATTCAAAGGAGTCAAACTTGCAGTTACAATCCCTTTCTCCTTCAGTGACTCAACTGTCAATGGAATCAACAGGGATTTCAAAGAATAAAGATACAGGGGTACAGTTATCCCCTGTCACATATTTTTAGGCATATTCTTATTCCCAAAAAGAAATGCCTTTTAGAAATTGTTTCCCAATTCCAGATATACGGATTAACTTAGCTACCTCAATGGCACTTTACAGAATGCTCTGAACAAGTAACAACTTTTATCGCTGATTTAGCATTTTAATGTGAAAGCAGAAGGGAAAGATGCAAGTTAGCATAGTTATTTTCTGCTACAAACAAAAACATTATTTGTACAAATAATTATCTTTGATGGTAGTGAGGAGTCTGTATATGAACATGCAAACTGAGCCTGCTCTTCTCCTATTGGATCTTTGTCATTGCATTGATCCAGTTAGACTGACACTTGGGACAGACTTTTCCCAAATAGCAATCAAAAAAACATTCAAAATCATTAACTGATAAGCTTGTGTCTGCCCACTACACAAAATTGGACCATATCACATTAAAAGAAGTAAAAAATCATCCATCCAGTGCTGACCACCAATAGCTTTTGTGTCAATGGGGTTGAAAACCCAAGGTTTTAAGTCTTTAAAGTGGCTATCCAAGGTGCTGAACCATAGTCCTCAATTGGGCTCAGAACTTTGGAAAGTTCCTTTAAAGTTTGAAATTCAACCCAGAATGGATTCATCACCACCCTGGAATAAAAGGCACCAGTTGTCTCTGCTTCCAGGTGGATTGTCGGGTGCCTCGGTATTTGAATTTGAATTTTTGCATTCCTGCTACCTGTTTGGGAGAGGTCTGGCCCAATTCTTTAAAAAACCACTTGTATATGTAAAGGAAATGCCTGGGAGACAGGAATTATGCGTTCGGATTCCATATTTTCATGTGCCTTCCCTCATAAAACACTGGACAAGTTCTCTCTATGCATTTCCTCATAGGGAAAGAGGCAGACAAATATTTTATTACAGTCATAAGACTTTTAATAGTGCCTGGAAAGAGATCAGTAGCAGTAGACTGAGTTATAGAGTTGAGTTAAGGATTTGTGTGTTCCTTATAACCAGACTCAACCTGCAATCTGGCTGTAGCTCTGGTCCACTAACACTCTTCAAAGGCAACCCAATGTGAAATCACAATGGGTTTAATTAACGTTTATGTCTGAATTGTATCTATAGCAATATATGGAGCCCCAAGTGGTGCAATGGGTTAAACACTTGTGCCAGCAGAACTGCTGATCAATAGGTCAGCATTTCAAATCTGGAGAGAGCGGGTTGAGCTCCCTCTGTCATCTCCAGCTCCCCATGTGGGGACATGAGAGAAGCCTCCCACAAGAATGGTAAAACATTAAAATACATCTGGGTGTCTCCTGGGTAATGCCCTTGCAGACGGCCAATTCTCTCACACCAGAACCAACTTGCAGTTTCTCAAGTTGCTCCTGACACCAAACCCCCCCCCCCAAAAAAACCACACACACACACAACCCACCCCCCCCCCCCACCCCCAAACCCACCTATCCCAAACCTCTTCAGGAATTGGTACAGTTAGTGCATTAGTTTTAATTAGTGTAAATGCATTCCTGCATTCCTGCTAACAGAGAAACTTGAGCGTCCATGCTCTAAACTAAATCCCAAACAATTCACAAATATTAATCATGAATCTTCATATGCAGTGTAACCCCATTCAGTACAGGCTGAATCTCTGTTTCCTAATCCACCTTGCAAATGACCAGAAGCATCTCTGTCTTGTCTTGAGTATGTTTCATCCAATCTATTCTTGAAGCAGATGATTTTTGAGCACTAAACCAGTATTCTCAGAAAGAGATACAGAGAAGAAATAAACCTTTTTCAACCCCCCCCCCCTCCCCGAACAACACAAAACAAATGCACTATCACACTGATGCTGCAGTTCCTCTTTTTCCAGGGAATGTGTAGCAGCACTTGCCCAGTAAAAGGAGATGGCTTTCACTAAGAATCCAGCAGTTCTGGCTGGGCCAATATTTTCTGAGGATCTTAGAAAATGGTGTGTTAAATATCTTTACAATTTTGTTCAAAGATACAGAATGGGGGACGCCTAGCTTGAGAGCAGTATGTGTGAAAAAGATCTTGGAGTCTGCGTGGACAACAAGTTAAACATGAGCCAACAATGTGACGTGGCAGCAAAAAAAGCCAATGGGATTTTGGCCTGCATCAATAGGAGCATAGTGTCTAGATCTAGGGAAGTAATGCTACCCCTCTATTCTGCTTTGGTTAGACCACACCTGGAATATTGTGTCCAATTCTGGGCACCACAATTGAAGAGAGATATTGACAAGCTGGAATGTGTCCAGAGGAGGGCGACTAAAATGATCATGGGTCCTATGAGGAGTGGCTTAAGGAGCTGGGCATGTTTAGCCTGAAGAAGTGAAGGCTGAGAGGAGATATGATAGCCATGTATAAATATGTGAGAGGAAGCCACAGGGAGGAGGGAGCGAGCTTGTTTTCTGCTTCCCTGGAGACTAGGACATGGAACAATGGCTTCAAACTACAAGAGAGGAGATTCCATCTGAACATGACTGACTGTGAGAGCCATTCAGCAGTGGAACTCTCTGCCCTCGAGTGTGGTGGAGGCTCCTTTTTTGGAGGCTTTTAAACAGAGGCTGGATGGCCATCTGTCAGGGGTGCTTTGAATGCAATATTCCTGCTTCTTGGCAGGGGGTTGGACTGGATGGCCCAGGAGGTCTCTTCCAACTCTATGATTCTATGATTCTATATGGCAACAAAGGATGTTGTTTCATTAATAAGTACTGCTACCTTAGCTGACTTCTCCTCTTCTCTATCCCTGTAGCAGATTAGTTTGTGAACATTTCGACCAATGCCAGTCTAAATTAATTACTTAACTAAGTAATGACAATTAGAAGAGGGCTATTGGGAATAAACCAGATTGATTAGCTATGTGGAGGAGAACACTGATGAAACCTTGCTGTTATGTGGATGGTGATGGAGACATGTAATGAGAAAGTGATTTGTAGGAGACCCCACCTTCCTGCCAATACCCTATTTATCATACTTCACATAATGTAGATTAACATAGTAGAAATTGAATAAACCAATTGGAAAACCATGCATTTTTCCATTGTACATGAACTGCCATCTGGCATTAATTTATTAAACAATGTACAGTAGACCTCCGTGTGGATTGGTCAATACCCGATAAGGAGCAACAGTGGTGCAATGGGTTAAACCCTTGTGCTGGCTGAACTGCTGACCTGAAGATCGGTAGTTCGAATCCACGAGATGGGGTGAACTCTCATCTGTCAGCTCCAGCTCCCCATGTGGGGACATGAGAGAAGCCTCCCACAGGAAGGTAGAACATCCCCTGGGCAACATCCTTGCAGATGGCTAATTCTCTCACACTAGAAGTGACTTGCAGTTTCTCAAGTAGTTTCTGACATGAACTCCCCTCCCCAGATAAATGTAGTTTCTGGCTGCCTGAATGGTACTATAAAAATCGATCTAATACTATACCCATATGGTACCATACTATAAATTCTGCATTGACTTGATATTCATATTGAAATACAGTAATCAAAGGCAAATAAAGCCAAACCTAACTTAATGCAACATGGTTTCACTGTTTTATAGTATTATAAAAACAAGATTTTAAAATATAATTTAAGGTATTATTTCTTCAATTTTTGCTGGATACTAGAGAGTTCCAGTTGCTTGAGAGTCTTCTGTGGTTGGATCAGAGTTCCTGAAGAACCTGAAAAGAAATAAAAATGCCATGTGTACACAAAAAACAAATGATCGAGAAGCAGCCTCCGTTTGTCTTTTTTCTGCAGCTTCCGCAAGTTGTCTTCTTCTCATTTCGGGGTGAAAATGACTCTGGGAAAATAATTCTCAGAATTCACAACCAGCATGTTTCAAAGGGTCTCTTTTCTAAGTTCTGTCCTAATGTACATTTTCATTTCCTCTGCAGAAAGGCAAACTCTGAGTTTGAATTGACAGCTTCTGGAGACCTTTAGGCTGGTCAAATGGGGCATAAGAGGAAGTGAGAGTTAATAGTAAAGAAAACAAAAAGAAACGTTGACTTTTGCTACAAGAAAAAAACTCCTTTATGTTCACCCAGATCTTTTGTGGTATTATACGCAATTATTATGACTTGCAAAGGTTTTTTTTAATTCTATTACAATTTGGTATGTTTGTATCTGTCAATTCAGATTATTTATGTATTAGTTATCTATGTATTAGTTAGTCTATTACCATTTGGTAGTCCGGTATCTGTCTATTCAGAGAATTGAAGGAGCCCCTTGTGGTGCAGTGGGTTAAACCACTGAGCTGCTGAACTTGCTGACCAAAATATCGGTGATTTGAATCTGGGGAGCACCAGCTTCTGTCAACCTAGTAGTTCAAAAATATGCAAATTTGAGTAGATCAATAGGTACCGCTTCGACAGGAAGGTAATGGTGCACCATGCAGTCATGCTGGCCACATGACCTTGGAGATGTCTACGGACAATTCCGGTTCTTCAGCTTAGAAATGGGGATGAGCACCAACTCCCAGATTCGGACACTATTAGACTTAATGTCAAGGGGAAACCTATCTAATTGAATTTCCATCATGGTTTTCTTCCAAAGGAAGCAAGACAGTAAGCATATACAGCTATCCCATTCTGTGGGATATGCTAGACTGGGACAGCTGAGTTCAAATCTCAGCTCAGCCATGGAAACCCACTGAGTGACCATCACATTCTTCTATCCACAGAGAAGGTCATTGGTGAAGATGCAGTTTTCTATTATTTGTACAGTTTGTGATACCGACATAGCTGCAATGTGGATTAGGGACAAGGAGGTGCAACGATACTACCTGTTGCACTCCAGACCAGAAAAGCCCTCTAACTTTAAACACCACACAGCTAGCTAGAAATGCAATCCATTCATTGAAGATATTTAAAAAGCACTTTAAAAGAATAGGTAAATCCAATTAGGTAGAAAGATAAGCTGGAACAAATATCCCAAGAAATTAGTCCATTAAACTTCATGAAAAACAAAGGCAAAAACTTCTATAGTAAAATCCAAGAACTGGAAACATGAATCAAAGGTACTTAACACATGAATCTATCCAAAGCAAGGCTTCCAAGGAAAAGGGAAAACGTCTTGACTTGATTCCAAATGATGCTTCATCTGACTACAGATCCTGTACTTGGGACTTTTATTTCCTAATTACGCTATATCCCAAGCAGTTTTAGCCTTGAATCCCTTATCATTCTTTCTCTGAGCCTGGTCAAACACGTAAGCAACTGGTTTGATTTCCTATTCTGACTAATAACATCCCGTCTATCTACTGGCTCATTAATTTCTGCAGCTGGTCCAGATGTCGAGTAATTCTCAGGCTCCAAACCATGGGAATTCTCTGGTAGCAATTCAGGGAACACACCATCAACCCCAAACCCTTCAGGAACATTCTCATCAGGAAATACACTTTGAATAGGGATCTCCTGGCCATTCTCTGCATCAATACCACTTCATCATTGGAAACTCGATTACCTACATGAACCTCATTGTCATAATTCCCAACATCCAAAGGACCCTGATCCTTAAACACAATCACAGGCTGAACTCCAACACTACCAGACTGAGGGCTCATCTACATCTATGAAAAAAATCTGGGCTCAGTCTGGAGTAAAAATGTTCTGGACTAGCATCAGAAGCTGTGGAGTTGTTCAGATATTCTATCCCTAATCTGCTGCAGCAGGGTGGAGTCTGGCTGGTTCAGCTGGACCAAAACAATTTGGCCCGATTGAATTGTGAGCCTTTCCTTCCTGTTGCAAGGGCAGTAGTGACCAACCTCCCCACACCAGAAACCTGCAAGAAAAGACAAATACAAGTAGTTAGGTAACCAAAGCCCACAACTTGTTTATTGGTTGCAATGAAAACAGGGTTGGCAGCCATGCATGAGTCTTGGATCAAGAATCGGACAGCTCGCTGCTGACTGATACCATTTCACAACAGTAGAGGTCCCTGGCAGTGAGCTGACCAGTTCCGACCTGGAACACCAGTACTGCCGCACCCCTACACCAGTAGGACTCATAGACTCATAGAATCATAGGAACTTTTGCTAAAATCAACAAAACTGTCTATGCAACCAGAAGGAAGGATTCCTGCAACAGGGGTGACACAACCATGATGCATCTCCTTTGTCCTATGCTACTGTATACAGAGAAAAGGAGTTGATGGCACCATTCTATATGGACAGCATACCAATTCGCACTAGAGCCAGTCTGCTATCCACACTCAGCCTGAAGCCCAGGACTACTCTCAACTTTACTTAAGGTGGGGTTAAAGCAGGGCAGTTTGGTTTATGCTGTGTTGAGGACTAGAAGCTTCTGGACATAGTTTGGACATCCAAGGACACCTCTACACAGACCACTAACCTCAGTGTGAAACTGCCAGAAGAGGAAGTGGTTGCACTGTGTGGGAAGTCCTGGAAGTGGTTTGAGGCCTGGATGGTGCTTATATATACCACAGTGGCCGGCCTCAAACAAGTTTCAGGATTTACAGCGTGTGGCTTCAGAGCCATGAAAAATGCATTTTTATAATTCCCCGTCACATGTGTAGATTGTCAGTGTGACATCCCTTAATCAGTTTCACCATGTGATATGGTTTATATGAAAGTGTGCTGATATATTTTAAGGACTTTGTTTTTGAGTATTCGCCAGCTTTGCTTATCCTAGTTTAAAGCTCATGCAACACACAGTGTTAGTATGCATCATTCAAATAATGGGTTGTCAAGCTGCATTCAAGCTGCATTAAGTGGTCAGTGCTGATGTGCACCAAGAGTGACTTCTGGTCCACTTTGGGTTTTAGGGTTGGCATAAACAAGCCTTGGGTGAGGCAACAGCCTCAGGTGGCAGGTTTGGAAGAAGCAATGGTGGCCCCTTCCAACTGTTTTTCCTGAGCCCACTGGCTCCTTTCTCTCTTTGCCTGCCACAGTTCCTAAATTATTCTTTGATTATGTAGACAGCATAATATCAGGTGGTTGTTGCTGAGAATACAACTGCCCATTTTTTCTCATAAGCAGTTGCAGTAGCCAGCTATCTGCCATTGTGAAATAGAATACTAAATAGAGGAAGGAAAAGTGCTGATAACTATGTGGAGACTTGGGGTGGTGCCATGTGGAGGGTTTTTAACAACATCATAATTTCCTGCTTTCCCCGTGACCAGTGCCGGATTTCCCCAAAAGCAACACAAGCAATAGTTTGTTATATTGCAAACTTAATAGCTTGATAAAGTCCTGCTTTCCTTGTGGTAAAAGTGCTCCTTAGGAAAGAGCAAAAGAGAACCAATCTGGAGCAAACTGAAAAGCATTGGAGCAAAGAATATGGTGGACCACAGTCCAGATGCAATAGCATTTTATATCTTCAGATTGCGGTTCACCATATTCTTAATACATCAGGGGGGAAATGCTAAAGGGAAAGTACTGGGGAAGGCCTTCAGTTCTTTCAGTCCAAGACAGAAAACATCCGCTTCCATTTCCCCTTTTCATGTCATTCTTTCAGGTTGCTTCAAGAGTTCTAAAGAACGAACATTAGTCTTCTATCTCTGTCAAGAATATATAATGCAGATAGGTTTTGTGTTCTCCAGTATATTATCTCACGATTTGTTCCAAAGAACATTAGATAGATCCTTTTGGGAGTGCTAAGAAATGTCTTTGGCCTCGGCCCAGGTAGATGAGATCCTCCCCCCCCCCCCGCCCAAGTCCCCAAATTTTGCAGAGCCTAGGGTGTTTCTTTAAATTTTTATTTTTATTTTTTGTTTACCCCACTCCTACCCTCCATCCCTCCCCCAGGACAAACAATCTATACAATAAACTACAGAAATTACATTTGAAATATCGGTTTTAGTCTCAATTTTTCCACTCCACATTTTAATACATTCTCTAAATAATTCCTAACTGGATCCCACATGTTTTTAATTATTATAACATTTTATATTTTGTCTATATTGGTCAATTTACAATAGTTATTTTCATATTTAGCATATTTACTATATAGTTATATCAATTTGTCAGAATCTACTTTGTTTTATCTTTCCAACCCCGCACTAAAACAATGTGACCACATGCTATTAATCTGTTAACCCTCTTTCCTTTTGCACGTTATACACTCCTGTATCTTGGCATGTAAAACATTTCTATTGGCTATTAATGATTTTAAATTTTAATAGTTTATTAATTTCTACTTCAGTAGTTCTCCAATATGCCTGTACTCTGTCACATTCCCATATCATGTGATTAAACACACCTCTTTGTTTACACCCGTCCTTTACCCCGCTAAAAAACATGAAAGTTGTGCAGGGGTCCTGTACCATTTTTGTAACCAGAATCTAGGATGTTATAGGCTTTAGCTTTGGAAGAGAGTGATGGCTGTTCTGCTTTGCAAATGGGTTTGAGTTGCCCTATAACAGATGTTTTATTTATCGTGTCAGGAGCAACCAGACATTTGTATTACATTTTTAACAAAACAAACAAACAGACAGACAGACAGACAAGACACAAAGTTTGCAAGCTTGGTAGTTGATTAAATGTCCTTTGACCAGTATCTGACCACTTAGAGTGCCTCTGGTGTTGCTGCAAGAAGGTCCTCCATTGTGCATGTGGCAGGGCTCAGGTTGCATTGCAGCAGGTGGTCTGTAGTTTGCTCTTCTCCGCACTCGCATGTCGTGGATTCCACTTTGTAGCTCCATTTCTGAAGGTTGGCTCTGCATCTCGTGGTGCCAGAGCGCAGTCTGTTCAGCACCTTCCAAGTCGCCCAGTCTTCTGTGTGCCCATGGGGGGGTCTCTCATTGGGTATCAGCCATTGATTGAGGCTCTGGGTTTAAGCCTGCCACTTTTGGACTCTCGCTTGCTGAGGTGTTCCAGCAAGAGTCTCTGTAGATCTTAGAAAACTATTTCTTGATTTAAGTCGTTGGCGTGCTGGCTGATGCCCAAACAAGGGATGAGCTGGAGATGTCTCTGCCTTGGTCCTTTCACTATTGGCTGCTACTTCCTGGCGAATGTCAGGTGGTGCAATACCAGCTAAACAGTGTAATTTTTCCAGTGGTGTAGGGCGGAAACACCCTGTGATAATGTGGCATGTCTCATTAAGAGCCACATCCACTGTTTTAGTGTGGTGAGATGTCTTCCACACTGGGCATGCAATACTCATGCATTCTGTGTGCCCAGGGGGAGTCTCTCATTTGGTATCAGGCATTGATTGAGGTTCTGGGTTTGAGCCTGCCACTTTTGGACTCTCGCTTGCTGAGGTGTTCCAGCAAGAGTCTCTGTAGATCTTAGAAAACTATTTCTTGATTTAAGTCATTGGCGTGCTGGCTGATGCCCAAACAAGGGATGAGCTGGAGATGTCTCTGCCTTGGTCCTTTCACTATTGGCTGCTACTTCCCGGCGAATGTCAGGTGGTGCAATACCAGCTAAACAGTGTAATTTTTCCAGTGGTGTAGGGCGGAAACACCCTGTGATAATGTGGCATGTCTCATTAAGAGCCACATCCACTGTTTTAGTGTGGTGAGATGTCTTCCACACTGGGCATGCAATACTCATGCATTCTGTGTGCCCAGGGGGGAGTCTCTCATTTGGTATCAGGCATTGATTGAGGTTCTGGGTTTGAGCCTGCCACTTTTGGACTCTCGCTTGCTGAAGTGTTCCAGCAAGTGTCAGCGAGTTAACAGATGTTAATTGCACCAAATAAAGGTTTTGCCTGACTCATCACGAATTGCAAATCCAGCCCATTCATAAGTACTGAACAGGCTATAATATGCAGTTTAGAGTTACATTTGATACGTAAGTTCCAGAAATATCATGCAGAATTAGAGTAGGCATTAAAAAAACCTGCTAATGAAGCTGGTTTGTTGTTGTTGTTGTTGTTGTTGTTGTTGTTGTTTTGTTTTGTTTTTGCAGGAGATATGTCAGATCCCATTTTTCACCTGGCATTATAGAGACACTTATTAGCCCACACAGTGCAATAAGGTTGAAGTTTCAAAGATTAGTTTTGAGATATGATAAATTTCTGGCATAGATAGGAATTGGGATAATGATAGCATGCTTCATAATAGCTTGATACATGCATTCTGTTCTGAATCTTTGAGGACCATCTTAATTTGACATACTCTACTTCCAAAGGTTCTTGGTTTGGAGTGGACTTTACTGTAGCAGAAACTGAGCTACAACTTATCTTTCAAGAGGACCCAGAAAAAAAACACACACGCATAAGGCCCCTGTGTGACAGTGTCAAGGTTCAGAGCTGGGGCATGTGAGACACTACTCCAGCTCCACAGTAACTCATACCTGACCTCAGTGAATACCACCTTTTTGTAAAACAGTAAAAACACAGCTGCTGAGGGGCTGACATTTCTCTATCCAAACTTGGCAGTTGTTTGTCTTTGTTGTACAAATTAAAACCAGATTCTCGGTTATGACAATTTCTGTATCATTAGGACTCGGCATCTTGAGTTGTATATAGTGATCCCAGCTGTGCGATATTTTCAAAAAACCACCTGGAAATTATTTTAAAGACTAGCTATTAAGCAGAGGTGAGCTCAAATAAGGGTGGCCTGGTGAAGTACTCAGCACAGTGGTGGGGAACATGGGGAGCATCACAGGAAAGAGTAAAGGAAAGAAAAAGAAGGAACAGTCTGTATCAAAGCAGACCTATCTGGCAAAATTCATTCTCCAAGTCATTTTTCTCTGATCACATGGATTTATGAGATAATATTTTTATATGTTGGGGCATAGAAAGAACATATACAAACAGAGACATATCCTCCAAATCCACAAGTCTGTTTCCTCTGTGAAGGATATATGACAGATATTTGCACTATTCATATAAGGTTTGTATTCAGACAGATTCAGCAGGCTACAAAACTCTTTCAATCACTCGTGTTGAAGTTTCAGGAACAAGGAACCATGCTGGATTCAAACCTGATGGTTCACTTCCAGAAATTTTACATTTGCTATGCTCATGTTTTTTGGTAACTGCATGGCCCATTTCTTTGGATGCCTAAACTATGTTTCTAAATGCTCAGTTGACATTTTATGTTCCCAGTTACAAATAAAAAATCAGGATGAAAGCAAGGAGGCCAGCTCAGCAACCACATTAACAAAGCACAATCCAAAGGGAAAATGCCTGGCTCATTGCTTTCTGGCTGACAAAAATAGATTGAGGGTGAAGATTGTGGTTAAAAAAGGCCATTCTGCTACCACTTTCTTTGGGATTGGACATTGTGAGAAACATATACAACTATTGCTGTTTTTGCTACAATAGCTCCCATTTTTCTTTACCCAGACACAGGCCATGGGATTGTCCAGAGAGCCATAATTCACTATTAGAAATTTTGGAGTTTCCTTTGCAGGAAATGCTGGTTCTCATTTCTTATCACCTAGAAAGAAAGTTATTGAACTTTAGCTGTTGGCATTGCTCAATTTGACTGACTTTGCTAGTTTCAACTGAGGCAATTAGTTCCTTACAGGCAGTTTTGTTTTCTTTCCACACTTGAACAGCTTGTAGAAACTAAAATAAATTATGAGTTTTTCCTCTCATTGAAATCTAACGTGTGGTGTAGTCATCACAACATCAAAATATGACCAGGGAGATCTTGATTCAGGTCTTCACTTGGCCATGAAGTTCCATGTGCTCTATCTCATCCTTACATATTTCACAAGATTGTTGTGAAGATGCAAGTTGAAGAGGATCATATATGCACCATGGTGTTAGTTGGAAGAAAGGCAGGTCACAAATGTAATAAATAGATTTATGAAAAACCTTGAATTACCCTCCCCACTTATTTGAAACCAGGATTCTCAGAGGGGTTCACTGTGTGATGTCACAAAGAAGGTTTTTCCATACTAGGTTCCTGTGCTTGATTCTCTGTTACTGTTTGATTCAGAATAATTGAGTCACCCAAGTTAGGCCATTATTTTGACTAAAGTTGAAACTTTCAACAAGTCAGAAGGCAAGAAAAATATTCTGCAAAGCTTGGCAAGTTGCCTTTGAGACTGTAACGCCTGAATTCCAAAGGTTTCCAGTTCTTTGGCGACTCTGCCTGAAACTCAGTGGTTCCAGTTCAAAAACTATATTTCCCTAGATACTGTTCCAGTTCAAGAACTACATTTTCCAAATGCTGAAATTCTACATCATGTGATGCTCATAGCATGTAGCATTCCTTACTCTTCCCATATACAAGAACACCACCAGAACCAGCTGGAAGCAGAAGGTTTCTGAGGTGCTCCCATATTAGAAGGAAGGCAGGATAAAATCAGAAGAATAAATAAATAGACTAAACCCATTCATACTCTGGAAAGGGAGATTTTTTAATTATTTACATTTTTGAAGGAAATGGTAGTGCTAAGTCAAAATCCACCAAATGGGTCACATACACTTAGCACAATATAGACACTCTCTGCAAGCTTACAGTCTAAAAAAAGAAAAAACCCCAAAAGGAAAAATAATTAATGCACAGGAAAGGTGGGAGGAGGAAGGCATTCAGCTGGACAGGTGGAAAGTTCTTCAGGTCCCGTGACATGGGTGTTAATGTGGGATTGGTTTCTTCCAATATGTGTTCATAATATGAAGCAATATAATGCTCAGAGTTGTGGGCATGGAGTATTTTAGAGCCCACTAAGACAATAAATGCATTGAGGTACTTTGGACCAATCACTCCCCTTTTCTCTATTATCTCAACCAGGATTACTGTGATGGTAAAGGGCACTAAGTACATCACCTTGAACTCATGGAAAGAAACCTCTCTTTTTTTTGCTTGCATTACAAGAATACAATTTGAATGCACTTATTAGCAGAAAGAAGACCCACATCTGTGAGACTTCCAGCAGCAAACGTCTCCTTTAAAACAGTGTGGGAGCTGAAGGAACTGGAAGCTCATAGGTTAATTATTCATGTGAGAGCCACAGGTGGTGCTATTTTGAATCCAGCAGAAACTTCTATGAGGCAGATGCAGCTTTGTTTTGTTCGTTGGTGAGTGAACTGACTGTTCCTTGGAACGTTATAAGAGCGCAGATAGTAGCTTTCCAATAGTTTCATCCCATTATATGTCTGGCAGTGTTACCTTGTGGAGAAGTTGTCCAGGAAAAGTACAGAGACACTACATGCAATGTCTGCAAAGGGAAGTGCTCTGTTCCTGTTATCAGCTTCTACCTAATATGAATTATGTTGCTGTAAGTTGACTCTAGATGCTTGACAATAATCCATAGGGGAGCAGCAACTGTTCAACATTTTCTGGAGACTATGTATTTATTATACTTAGACACCTGGAGTGCATAACATTTATATTTAAACTTGTATTCACCCAGCAGGAATATTGTTTGCATTTGTGCATGTGTGTGCATTTTGAAATGTGTCTAATGTGTGGGATTTTCTGTTTCCCCCTTCCCACATCAACCAATTTTGTAATATTTAGCTGAGAGAGAGTTCTGAAGACAGCATGCATTTTGTGCCAGTCATAATACAGATAATGGCTAACTGTGGATTGTCTGTTTCTGTTGTTTGACGGGCTGCTCAGGATATGTTGCACTGTATTAAGAATACTCTTATTTCCACAGTAAAAGAAGCATGCGGATTTTATACAGTGATGAGTTCCTAATTTCCCCCAGCATAAAATCTGACACAAACAGAAAAGAGAAGCCTGCACTACCATCATTCCTTTTGTTGTCGAACACAGCACCCCCATCCCAGAGATTTATAGTTCTCCAAGGAGACCAGAATGAAATGAATGATTTTCCTTTCCTTCTCCACCGAACCTCTGTGACACTAGTAAAGGGCAAGATTGGCAGACAAACCAGCAGACACAATTTTCCCTTAAAGTTCATTTTTATTTTTATATATTTTTAATTAATGGTCCACAGATATGCATGATACATTATCAGCACACGTGCAGACCAGATCTAGAATGTATGTTTTTGTTACTTTTGCCTATCTTGTATCCTTTGCCCTCTGCGTTATATGTATCAACTATATATTAATAACATGATTTTTGTCTGAGCGAGAAACAGGAATCACCTACTTGCTGACTCCACTGAGGAATGTCCTTGACATCTAAGGTTGTGCAAATTCCCTAGACAAAGGTGATAATTGAGTTCCATTTTGTACACATGTGGATCAGCAAGGAGTTTCCACTCCCATTTTGATATTGCTGCCCAATACTGGTCCAGCTGATTGTCTCAATCAGGCTGAGAGATGGCTAGTCACAGAAAAAGAGATTCAAAATGTCTACACTCATTTGAATTCCTTTATTTGACATACAAGGCTTGATTACAGAAGATCATCCCCTTTTGTTTCAAGATCCCTCATCCTTGTTTTTCCCAAGACACTTCCTCATCACCAAGGACTAAAACAATTGAGCCAATAAATGACTCATTAGTATTTCCCAATTTGCACATGACCTTTCTGGGGCTTGCCTCTCCACAGGAGAACCACTCCTTCAGAGCTGATTAGCCCTCCCCAGGGCAACCCCCTACCATCTCCTCCCCTTCACCAGAGAGTCCCCACATGGAGGTGGCAATGCTAATCAGGGCATGGATCCAGAACAGGCTCTCTTATGGCCAATCAGGAAGGGGAGCAGACGGACTGGGAAGTTTTGAATAGCTATCATGTGTATAAACTTCATGTCTCTGTATTTCATATCATGCTTGTACATTTTGACATTAGCTGTACTTGCATCCTTTCTGGCTGGATTGCTAATAAACCTCTGTGGCCGTCTTCACCTGGTGAGTGTGTTCTTTAATTGGGAACTTTGGGCTTTAGCATAAATGCTCGCCGAGCATGGACCTGCCATATCCAAAGTCCTAGTCTAAATTTGACCTCACTTTAATTCCTTTGTGATCAGCTGAACTACTCTTATCTATGAGGAAACTGTTTCTTAAGGGAAAACAGACGTAGACAAATCACTTACACATGTAGATTGTCAAAGGGCCATTTGGTTTTTAGCCTCAAGAGGAAGAAGAGCCAGAAACAAGATTTATGGCCTAGAAAAAAAAAATCAACTGAACCAACAAACAACAAAGAACAGACTTTGGGAAAAGATTGTGACGTTTTCCACCACTTTAAAGTCTAGTGGTATGAACTGAACAATTAAAATCAATTAAACCATCAATTCTACAGGAGATTTTTCTAGCAAAAAGGAGCCACACTTACGTGCATTTTAAAAAACTCCAGTGATTGGTTTTTTAGAATTTCAGCAGCAACATAACACCCGAATTAACTTATTAAATTATTAAAGACACCAGCTGAATTCGATAATGTTGTTCTTCAACTACTTTTTTTACTTACTTCTCCTAGACTTTTACAGAACTTTTTGTATTTGCTAATCTCTCAAGGAAGCAATTCCCACCTGAATTTAGATGTTGCTATCACAAGATCCTAACCACTAACTAAACAGTAGTTCCAGTGGAATTAATCCTATTTATGGGTTTTGCTGGTTCAATTTCTCATACCTCCACATTTCTAAATCTAATAAAGGATACCTATTATGGTATAGCTTTGTGTCGATACAATCAGTGTGACTTCAGAAAATTGTAGAAACAACCAATGTGATTGGGAAGTTAAGACTCAAAAAAGGAAACAAATACATCAAGAATAAAGCTTTGGATAACTTTATTCTTTACTTCATGGTACTTTTTGCCTTAAATTCGCTTACTCTTCCCAACTAGACCTATTTAGTTAATGTTTTATACATCAACAGTTATGTTGCTTATATAAATTCCACTGAAATAATAAATCTAGTCTAACTAGGAGTAACTACATTATAGTCCTAATGTATCCAAACAATCCAAGGTCCCATCTACACTGCCAGAATGCAGTATGAAACGGCATTGTATGGACAACGTAGACTCATATTATGCAGTCTAACTGCATCAGACATAAAATAAAAATAAAGATTAAAGTGTTGCACTGGGACTTAAAATGTTAGACTAGGTAGGATTGAAGTTTATTTTAACTAGTTGATTACCTACAATGATCACTGAATGGCTATCTGGTCATTTACCCCAGCAGAATATGTATGGCTGGTCTGAGTCTGCGTATGAATCATTTTAGTTGAATCAGATCCATTTATCTTTCCTACTTGGGCTCATTTGCTATACTATTACAGAGAAGTTTGGGGGCATGGAAGTATGAGGAAGTCTTACCTCTCTTCTATCAGGAAAAAGGCAGGTTAAAGAGAAAGTAAATGAAAATAAAGATTAGCAAAAGGCATTCTATCTCCATCTGGTGGTGCAATTGTAGGTTGTATTCCATTTGCTCCTGCATTTAAAACATTCTCTTGACCGTCTTATCTCTGGACACTTTGCATGTGTCCTTTTCTTGAATGCAGATCCATCTTCTCGAGACATCTTTGGCTCTGTAGGAAATACACGGACACACACATATAAGTTCTTTATTGTGCAATAGTATTAGCAGTTACTATGATTTGGTTATTTTCCAAATGAGTATGCTGCTATTCTCTTTTGAAAAGCTGATGTTGGCATGTATAATGGTAGAAAATGATTTCCCCTGCTCCTTCATATACAATCACTCATGCAAACCAGCAATGAAATAGATTACATATTCCTAATAGCTAAAAAAAACTCTGACATGTGAAATTAAATAAATTTTGAGCATTTGAAGGTATTTATAAGTATGGATTTCTATGTATGGGCATGAAAGCTAGACAGTGAAGAAAACTACCAGGAAGAATATGAACTTATTCCAGATATAGAGCTAGAGACAGGTTGTAAAGATACTATGGGCTACTGAAAAGATGAGGAGCAAATCAAGCCTCAACTTGACCTAGAACTGAAAATGATCAAACTGAGGCTGGACATATGAGATGATATGATTCAATGGAAAATATTGCAACGCTTAATAAAATGGAAAACCTCAAATAAGAGGAAGCACCCATAACAGAGGATTGGACTCAACCAAAGAAGCCATGACCCTCAGTTTACGAGATGTCAATAATGCAGAATTTGAAGACATTGCTGCATTAGTTTGGCTTGGTAGGCAATGAGATCTAATACCACCTTTGGGAAAATAGGGTTACAGCCTGTGCTGGATGGGGTTACCCTCCTCTTGAAGGTGAAGATTCACAGCTTGGAAGTCCACCTGGACTAATCGCTGAGCCTGGAACCTCAGGTTGTGGCAGTTGATAGGGGGGCTTTCACACAATTAAATCTTGTCCGCCAGCTGTGCCTGTACCTTGGGAAGTCAGACTTGGCCATGATGGTCCACGCTTTTGTTACATCCAGGATAGACTACTGCAACACATTCTACATGGGGTTGCCTTTGAAGACGGTTCGGAAACTTCAAATAGTCTAACGAGTGGCAGCCAAGGTCTTGGTTGCCTTCGGTGATTCATGCATAAATTCAACTACATAAGTAAGTAATTTATAAATTATTATGTTCAAATCAAACTATTTTAATCAGGTACCCCCATTTCAAGTTGGGTCAAAATATGTTATCTCTTACATTTAAATCAACTGTTGTTATGATTTAAAGTAACTGGCTATGGACACCATGGAGTACCTTCAAAAATGTCAAAAAGCTTGGCATTCAGTTGAGTCTATAAGTTCTCTCGTTTTTATCATATGTTTTCTCCATCTGTTTTGATACTTTGCCTAGTCAAATGTTAATTCAACAGATTAATGGAACCCATTATATGTTGCAAATTAACTGTCTGTGCACCAAAGGGCAACATTTTAGTGGCAAGTTTTGAAACTAATTATTGTAACACATTCTATCCTGAGTTCAATTTGCAAAATACAGGTGCCTTGCTTACTATTATTTTTTAAAACTAATCATGTGGGTGTTAAGATCTCACAGGACACCTTCAGGTAACAGCAGGGCAGCCATCTGTTCAGGATTCTCTCATTGTAAATTTCCTGGATGGAGCAGGAAGTTGGACTAGATGGCCTACAAGACCTTTGAGCTATCTGATCTTAGGTCTTATGTTCTGAAATCTCATGTTAGTACTTCTTTGGTTTTTTCAGTCTGAGGAGCAGACAAAATCCTACCAATAGAAATAGAAGAAATTGTCAACAAGAGAATATTACCTCCACTACTTTATCTCCATAGTAGCAAGCAAACACAATGCAGTCATTTCCAAAGAAAGAACTCAGAGTAGAACTTGTAGCAATCCAATACGGAATATAAAGTATTTCTCTTACATAAATGTGACAAATACTTTTGAGGGAATATGTGAAAAACCTCATCTTATCATTATAAAAGAAAAAGTTCCATTATCCACCCTCTCCCTCCCTCCCTCCCTCCCTCTCCCTCTCTCCCTCCCTCTCCCTCTCTCCCTCTCTCCCTCTCTCCCTCTCTCCCTCTCTCTCTCTCTCTCTCTCTCTATATATATATGCTAGCTGTTCCCTGCCATGTGTTGCTGTGGCCCAGTCTGGTGATCTGGAAAATAAAGTAATGAGAAAGTTCTGGTTTCCAATATATGTTATTTCTTTATGCTTGTTCTTTCTTTGTGAGTGTTGATGTAGAGATTGTCTGGTTTGCCTACTCTGGAACATGCAACATATAATTGTCCCTCTTTAGGGGTCCCTTTCAAATCTATGATACTATATCTGTCATATACATATACTGTATATGTTTGTGTGTGATGTGAATCATATCTATATCTATATCTATGGCTGTTTGGCTCTTTGTCAGGAGTGCTTTGATTATGTTTTATTGCCCTTGTGAAGGGAGTTGGACTGGATGGCCTTAAGGAAGCATTTCTCAACCTGGGGTTCGGGACCCATGGGGGGTCATGAAGAGGTGTCAGAAGGGGATTTTCTGTTGGTCATGGTGGTTCTGTGTGAGAACTTTGGCCCAATTCTATCCTTGGTGGGGTTCAGAATGCTATTTGATTGTAGGTGAACTATAAATCCCAGTAACTACAACTCCCAAATGTCAAGGTTGATTTTCCCCAAACTCAATCTATGTTCACATTTGGGCATATGGAGTATTCCTGTCAAGTTTGGTCTAGATCCTTCATTGTTTGAGTCCACGGTGCTCTCTGGATGTAGCTGAACTATAACTCCAAAACTCAAGGTCAATGGCCACCAAACCCTTCTAGTGTTTTCTTTTGGTCATGGGAGTCCTGTGTGCCAAGTTTGGTTCAATTCCATTGTTGGTGGAGTTCAGAATGCTCTTTGATTGTAGGTGAACTATAAATCCCAGCAACTATAACTCCCAAAAGACAAAATCAATTTTTTTGCGTGATGGTCACATTCTGAGTTTTTCCATTTTGGGGAGGGGGCTTCACATTTCTAATTACATTACACTTGTTTTAGCAACATTTTGTGCTATAGGAAAAAATCAACTGATATTACGAGTTGAGAACCCTTTGTAAGGAATTTTGAATTCCAAAGTGGTCCACATGGATGGCTGAGATTGTGACACTTCTCCATTCTGATGTTTTGATATAACACAAATATTGTTTCATGCACAAATATTGTTTCATGCGTTTTGATTGGGGCCCCTTCTCCAAGATGCATCCATGTGTGTGTTTATATGCCAGTACAGGTATTTCCAGAATAAAATATATTTAAATAAATCTGAAACACTTCTGGTCCTGAGCCTTTTGGATAAGGGATAGTCAACTATAATAGGAACTATTAACTTTGGAGAGCAAATTTATCACAGGCGTGACTCATCATCACAACATCATTCAAATTATGGGACTCAGCTGATGGACATAATGATCAGACCAGTTTTGTCCCTGTCTTGATTTGTTTATAGACACAACTTTCCCACAGCCCATAGCAATCATTCACAGTTACAGATATAACAAACAAATTCTCAGGACTTTTTAGGCAGCAGGCACCTGACTTACAGCTGTGTTCTTTTCACTCCCATAAAAGCTGTGAAGATAATCATTCAATGAAAGCCATCCATAACAACTGTCCATCTGGAACCATGGAGGTGGTTATGGGTCTTCTTAAGTCAAGGCTGTAGTGTGTAAATGAGATAAAGGCCTGCAGGTGTTCTTTTCAAAAATATTTGCTTTTCATGGTGGTAGAGAGACACTTCTCATTTTGAACTGCTGGTTATTTAATACGAAACAGAAACATCTAAGCCATCGCAAACCATACCAGAGGAGGATTTTGCCAAACAATTCATTAAAAAGAATCTAAAGTAGTGGTAGTGACTTGTATTTTTGATAGTTTTACCATGGCGACCATTCATTCACAGTAAAATATTTATAATTTTTGCCTATTGAGTTTATATAGATCCACATACAGCAAATTAAAGCAACCAAATGCAGGGAGTGGGGTGGGAAACCTGGCTATATATAAAGACTCAAATAAAGAATCAAAACAAATGCACGAAAAGAACCGTGGCTCTAATTTATCCATCCAGAAATGTTTATCTGAAAAGTCTTTCCTATGTTCTGTCATTAGTAAAGTAGAAGTATATAGCCAATACTACCTGGAAGAGGATTTCACAGGGTGGGAAAAATATGTTTAAAGCCCCTTTTTCCTGGTTCCCAAATGGATCTGTAGTCAACAGCACCTCTTCAGAAGACTTCCGCGAGTGGGACAGGTAGTTCTTCAGGTGTTTTGGTGATAGGTATTTTACAATATTCAATTTCTGTATTGCACAATGCGCAAGCTGTGATTTATACCTCCCAGATTGCTCCAAGTTTCAAAGGAATTTTTGGAGCAGATCAAACACCATCTCAGCTGTTCATCTGAATCCATCCTAAGAGACTATTGGCGTCAAGAAAATGTGTACAAATGTTACTGTTACTGTGGCAAAATTTGATTTAGGGCAGTGAACACATGTTTTTGTACTGCATTTACACTTCCCCAATAGCTATCCTTTGTCAAAGGGGAAAGAAGCTAAGGCATCTGTTTTAGATAAACAAGTCTGCCTTGGGCCCACAAGCCATTTCTGATTTGGCTTGAGATAGCTTATCATTTTGAAACTCTCAAAGGATGTGGCATTCCTTGGACCACAGATATGAACAACTAAGTGACCATCATAATGGCTTGGCATCTCTCTTGATCCCTAGACTACGTGGCCATACAAGGCAATCTCCCTGCTTTCAGCTGCCAGTAATAGCTTGGGTTGCAGGGACGTTTTTCTAAGAATGAAGTGGAACATTTGCTAGAAGGCATTATATGGCTTTAGATAAGAAGTCTCCATAAAAGTGGAAGTAACAAACCTCCTGCAGTAAATCTTTTTCTTTGTTAGTACTGAAATGGTGTGTGATTTCATAGATTGTGTCCCACCTGTTGAAAAAATAGTGCCAACTTAAACTGGACCATTGTGGGCAGGCGGGAGACTGGGGGGCTATGTATTCTTCCATGGGAATAGGATATCTCTACAATGGGATTATTTTTTTTAGTAAACATGCATAGGGTTACACTGAAAAAAATGTTGTTTGTAGACCCGAAAGCAGCTTCGATTGGTATGAGAAAGAAAAGTTGACATTATGTGAGACATCATAGCATATCTAACAAAATTATCATGGCCATGAACAAGCAATGCCATGCAGATCAAGAGACTAGACCACCCAGCAAGGGGCAGGGAATGCAAGCATTGGGCTGGTATGGGTTCAAAAAAAGAAATTGTACTCCACCATCATAAGAGCAGCAAATAGTTACATGATATTCCAAGTTATCTGCTCCCATAAAGGCCAAACTGATCAGAAGATTCTGAAACTTGAAGTACCCAAGGAACTTTTTGAAGTTCTGCCATTTATCTTTTTCAATTGAATTTATACAAACATTGACTTACCTGTCAGTAATCAATTTATTGGTCTACTACAAATGGAACAATATTTGGATTTTGCACTATTGTAATAGAATCAATGTTGTTAGTTGGGAGCAATAAAAACCATTGTTAGTCCTAACTAACTATGGTGGTAATTATTATAACAATAACTATTTGGTGAACAGGTGAACTACACCACAATTGACTGGGATCTGGGTGCATCTCCCCTGCAAACAGTGGCAACACTCTTACTCTATGGATTGTACAAACAGGACCACTGTTGTTAGAGACCAAGGAGACCAAGGTATGAATCCAGGAGACCAAGGTATGAATCTCTCAGCCATGGAAACCCACTGAGTTACCTTGGCCAAGTCATGTTTTCTCATCCTAAGAAGAAAGCAATGGATCTGGCCAAGGAAACCCTAGGTTTACCATAAGTTGGATTCAAACCAAGACATCAGTGAAATTGAAGCCATCTTGAAGGTGCATAACAAGAAAAAGGAACCAGATAGTCCCTTGTATTATCACAAGGTCCATTTAGAGTGCAGAAAGATAATGAGCAATAAGTTCATAAATGCTGTAAGTCTGAATCAGCTTGAAGGCACAACCCAACAACAAAAGCTGTAATTGCTGAAGCATTTTCTCCTCTTTCCAAAGGTACCACTAGCTATTGTAGAGAAAATGACTGGAAGGGAGAAGAACTGGCTGGAGATCATGTACTGGACCTGAAGCCAGCAACCATAGGGCAGATTTACACTTCTGCTTTTGAGTAGCAGGAAGACTAAAACCAGATGAGTCAAAAGAGAATTTCTCTGAACACATGTAGGATATTTGACATTTGGAAATTTTTAAGTAGTTTAAGCTAAGTCAAAATGGACCCATCCAAATATAATTTAACCATGCATACCTGTCTGAAAGATTTTACGGGAAGTAATCTCCACTTAATACTCTAAAAGTAACATCCCAGAGAAATATAATATTACGCTGAATACACTGAAAAAGGTAAATTAAGATTTGATTTCATATGTATATTTCTCTCTAAAAGGCTTTATTTTTTTATCTTTAAGCATCACATATAATGCCATTTCATTGTTTTCCCTTGATTTTGTACAACATTAGTTCACGAGGTGTTAGGTACCAATAGTCAAGTATTTCAAATCAATTCTTCTTAAATTAATTCATACAGAGACACACTTCTTTACACACTCTTAAAGATTTTAGATAACACTGACTCAGTTATAATCTCCCAACATATTTTCACTTCATAAATGCAATAGAATTTCCATATATCTTGTGGTTTTGAGATGCTTAATAAAGATAACTCTGGCTCCCAGCTAAATTGCATACACTCTAACATATTCCTCTTTTTAAAAAGCTTCTTAATATAAATGTCTTACTCTAAACACTGTAGATACTATTAAGGACTGCAATAACATTATCTCTCCAAAGCTCACAGTCTCATTTAATAATCATAATTCAGTTAAAAGGTAATGCATTTATATTAAACATTCAGCAATACACACCCTGGATTCACCCTTTCTGTCTTCATGACCTTTTTGTACTTTTAGGGTGCATCAGGTTATCCTTTGTGGAATAGGCTTTGCCCCACTTCAGGCAAAGTTGGGGGATACTCATCAGTTTGCTTAGAGTAGCCTATGACTTCAAGGCAGCATTGGCAGCTGGATCAGATTCAGTTTGGACAGATCCACTGTCCATATGGGACACAACCACCATTACCATTTCTTTGCATTTTATGAGCAGAGAGAAAAGGGGATGGATTGTGGTCATGTCAGCAACATTGCCACTTCCAGGAGGGAGGTTGGCCTGGAGCTCGCAGGGAGCCTTGTGGCTAGTTGAGAGTGGCATTGACAGTCCAGGAGATGATGTGACGATCCAGTGGGACAATGCATCTTGGTGTAGCTAAACTACGTGGATGTCAACTGCCACCATAGTGAGTTCAGTGTATGTTCGCACACATGCAATTTCTGCTCTGTACTGGCAGCTCACTGGATATTTGTCCTGAGACATATTGTGCTCCAATTCTATTTCCACTTACCCAAGTTCCACAAAACTCAGGAAGAGTTGTTTTTGAATATGTGGTTGGAGGCAGTGGCTTCACCTCAGTGAAACAATGAATTCATACCAGGTTTGAGTTCAAACTGTAAAGAAGTTTCATAAGAACTGGACCAAAGGGGGCGGTGATTCAGCACCCTGGATAGTTCCTTACAAATGTATTCGTTGAATTCCTTTATATCTAGCTTTTCTCCTAATATGAAATCCAAGAGCTCGAAAGAAAAAATAGAAACAAGATACAGCTAAAACTATGGATTTCACAAAAGTTAAAAACATTAAACAAACCCCACATTAAACATTAAATGTGTTTTTAAAAGTTGGCTAAAATCTAATAATGATGATTCATATACCAGCATTTTCAAAGCATCCCCTTAAAATTTGTTCTCAAACAGAAAATCAACACTCAGAGTCCTATATAAATTAAAAAATCTTGCTACGGGCAGAAAGCAAAGAGAGAGCCAACCTAATTTCCTGTTGCAAGGAGTTTCACTGCATGGCAGCAGCCACAAAAAGACTCTTCTATGTTCTTATCAAACATCAGTGTGATGTTGGTGGGACTGAAGCCTTCCCCTAAAGATTGTAGCATTTGGGAAGGATCATATTGGGAAATTTGGTATTTCAAGCCACTTGAACCTAAGCCTTGAACATAAAACAAAAACTTGACTTGGAGTCACCATCAACTAATGGGAAAGTCAACAGCTACCACTGGTCGGAGATCTCTAAATGGAAGCAAATTTAGCAAACATCATAGGAAGTGGCACTCAGTTTCAAGCACTCTAATGATAAGATTAGTTTGTGCTGATATCATTGACTGGGTATTCAAATATCTTGCACATGTTTTAATTTCATTCCTTGCAATAACCTAATTATTACTGTCCCCACATTACAGATTGCAAGACGAGAGGGATTTTCTTGACTAAGACACAACCAGGACTAAATGCATTACAATAAGAGTTTTAACATGTAGTACCGCTTTTTATTCCCTTTCATTTCTCTTCTTTGGCATGTGTGTATGACTATTACTTTTAAAAGGCAATATAATGATGGGCTTCTTAAATTTTTATTCATTACTCCTAAAATATTTCTTTTGAGGGGTCACTTTGGGCCACTGGGGAATACTTTCACTCATCCAATGTTCTGTATTATCCAACGCAGTCTGCCTCCCACCCGGATCCACAGCTGTTTCAATACATTGTGATGTTTTGGTGCTAAATTCATAAATGCAGTAATTACTGTATAACGTTGCCATATACTGAACTTCTTTTACTGTTGATTTGTTGTAAAACATGATGTTTTGGTGCTTAATCTGTAAAATCATAATGTAATTTCATGTTTAGTAGGATTTTCTTTAATCCCTTCTTATTATCCAACATTTTTGCTTATCCAATGTTCTGCCAGCCCATTTATGTTGGATAAGTGAGACTCTACTGTATTTTTACTAATGAGGAAGAAAAGGAGTTGTTACTAATGGATCATTCTTCAAATAATAGCAAGCAATGGCAGCATGTTACTCATCATGAAAAAATAAAACAAATGCAATATAGCTTGGAAAATCCAAACTCTGGTCTAAACCCACCTAGCAAGTTTATGGCTGCAAAGTTTTATGCTAGCTTTTCCTAACTTGGTGTCTATTGGACTACATATCCCATCATCCCTGGTTTGCAGAATACAGGGTGAATGCAAGACTTCAACTTGTAGTTATGCATACAAAAGGTAGGGGTGTGGGATTTAAAAACAGAACATCCTGATTCAGACATATAGTTCAGCTTGTACTTACAAATCATGTCTCTTTCATGATTGGCTGTGACTTGGAGTTGCAACAAAGTCTGGTTGGCAATGGCAAAACTAGTGCAATCCAAGCTGTGAGCTTCTAGGATCTGCATTTAGAACATGATAAAGAGAAAAAAAGAGGGAACAGGGCAGGACTGAAATTTATCAACTACTTAAGCAGATTCCACTGAATACAATTGAATGCATATGTGACTTTTCTAGTCATCTGTTGACTTATGGCAACCCTATGAATTTTATAAGATTTTCTGTATTTCAGAAGAAGAAAAAAGTGAAAGCAGGCTTTGGTTTTTCAAGACTTGGACATATGCAGTACCTGAGAAAAACCACAAGATGTCTCTTGAAACCTGCATTTGAAAATGAGATCCAAACATGTTTCAGAACAATAACAAGAACTCTGCAAGGCAATCTGAGTTCATCCAGGATCCTAAACTGATTTTTTTCTTTACTAGATGTAAAGTGGTGCTACATATGAATGTTTGGTCTAAATCTCATGGCTTCTAGATATTTGAGGTTAGAAATCCCTCAACATTGGGTATGTTAGGTTGCTGCGAGTTTTCCGAGTTTTCCGGACTGTGAGGTCACAACCTCTGAGGATGCCTACCATAGATATGGGTGAAACATCAGGAGAGAATACTTTTGGAACATGGCCCAGAAAACTCACAACAAGCCAGTGATTCCAGCTATCAAAGCCTTTGACAACATATTGGCTATGTTGAAAGAAGTCGATAGGGTTTGAATTCCACCCATCTTAAGACTAGTATATTGGAACAAGTTGTTTTGCAATATACGGAGCTGCTTGTAATGAAGAGTGCATTCATGAATTTGATGCCAAAACACACACACACACACACACATACATACCCACCCATATGACAGGGCCAAAATATTAGAGAATGAAAGCACAATTGAGTCTTCCCCCGGATTGGCATAGCTTTTTGAACCAAGGCTATCCATTATAAAGGTAGCAACTGGGAAGGAGTAAAAGAAATGTAAAATTTCAATTTCCTTTTAACCTAAAATTCCACACCTCCCCTCTGTTTCTGAATTACCACTAACCCTCATTTAGCAGTCCCCATTTTGATAGTGTTCTGCTGAATTTCAGAAAACTCAAGGCCAGTGTAGTGGTGTAGAATGATTGGACTATGATTCTGGAGAGCAGGGTTTGAATCCTTGATCTGTCATGGAAACCTACTGGGTGGCCTTGGGTAAGTCACCCTCTCTCAATCTCAGGGAAACGCAAACCCACTTTGAATAAATCATGCCAAGAAAGCTCTTGATAGTCACCTTAGGGCCACCATACATATGAAATGACTTGAAGGCACACAACAACAACAAAATAACAAGAACATCTATATCAGTGGTTCGCAACCTGTGGGCCCCAGATGTTTTGGCCTACAATTCCCAGAAATCTCAGCCAGTTTACCAGCTGTTAGGATTTCTGGGAGGTGAAGGCCAAAACATCTGGGGACCCACAGGTTGAGAACCACTGCTCCATATCAATGAGTATATTTTTTTTGACCATACAGCTTGGCTCACTGTAAAAGCATACCTTATCCTCACACAGAGGCAAATTCTCAGCAGAAAGGTACTTACAGGTTCTAAATCTCCAAGCAAGTGAGCTAGGATGACCACAAAACCTACTGAAACAGTCTGTTCCAATATACTATGCCTACAATCTGTTTGTACCACTTGAATAAAGTAAAGACACACAGTTCATAGACGTTGATTTGGTGTCAGGAGGCTCATTAAAGTTGCTGGGGTTTCTATGTTCAATCCCAATTATTTTCAGACAGCAAGCAGGCCTTGCAAGGACCTCAGTCTGAAAAATGCAGTAAAGAGACTGTCACTTGGAGCAGATACTCTGGGGCCAGTTACAGAAGTGAGATATGTATAAAGGAAAATCATCTGTAAAAGGCTGCCTTCAACCTATACAGTTTGAAGATTGCTGAAGGATTCCGTTGCTATCAATAATAAGAACTCTTCCAGTACCTTTGAAATACCATGAAAGAGGCCGTGACTTTCTGCTGCAGGAAGTCCTGCAAACTTTTCTTCATAGTTTGTTTTTTAAACAGTCATTGGATTGTGTTTTCCACTCCCAGTGTATTGCATGACCTGTGTGGGGAACTATCCTGATTCAATGTATTGTCGAAGGCTTTCATGGCCGGAATCACTGGGTTGTTGTAGGTTTTTTCGGGCTATATGGCCATGTTCTAGAGGCATTTTCTCCTGACGTTTCGCCTGCATCTATGGCAAGCATCCTCAGAGGTAGTGAGACCTCACTACTACCTCTGAGGATGCTTGCCATAGATGCAGGTGAAACGTTAAGAGAAAATGCTGCTAGAACATGGCCATATAGCCTGAAAAAACCTACAACTATCCTGATTCATTTTAGAAATAGTTTCAACAGCCATAGAGACCTGCAATTGTTTGATGCCTGTTCATAATAATTGGCTTTGAACTCAATGTAAAGAAACAGTTGAGTCAACAGGATGAAATGCCTGAGTGGACTCAGCCCACTGTCCCCACTTCTTTTGAATTGTTAACAGAGGTAGCTGATGGCCCCACATCAGTGGGGCAAAGCATCCACTCTGGATTTTAGTCTGAACTTTAAAAGAATTACTCAAGGTGTAAACCCCATTTAGGGGTCAAGTTTCAGGAGCTTGGATAATTCATAGTTTAAATCTTAGATTAAAACTTGGAGTACATTCACAATCACTAGTTTCTGGCTACATGAGATAAGCAAGACTGTAATCCCAAATTGATGCCCATTTAAGACTGATTCATACCATTGTGCTTGTCATATAACAAGGTACTTGTAAATCAAAGGGCCGTAGAATAGGCATTCCAGTCCAAGTCAGCCTCAGTTAATCCCAATCCTGCAAGAAGAAGGGAAGAAAAAGAGCAAGGTCACCAGTTACTCCAAAAGTCATCACACCGAGCCAGTAATTCAGAAAAATGAAGCCAACAAGCCACAAGAATCATCAAATGTTACCAGTTGTGGGTCAAGAGCACACTGGAGCCTATGAAGCCTTTCCTTATCTCTCCTAAAATCTTCAAAGGAAGGGGGTTTCTCTATGAATCTGTCATATCATGTTGGAGTTTATAAACCACTAATTGCTACAGCTATCAGCTTCTCAAGCTCAGGTGCTCTATCTGGAGCCACAAACTCCAGACAATCTGACTCCTCTATGGCCCCTTCCACACAGCTGAATAAAACCTTACATGATCTGCTTTGAACTGGAATATATGGCAGTGTGGACTCAGATAACCCAGTTCAAAGCAGATATTGTAGGATTTTCTGCCTTAATGTAATGGGTTATATGACTGTGTGGAAGGACCCCATATCTATTTCTTAGATTCCAGAGTCCTGGCAGTTTTTATGTCTGGAAAAAAAGTGAATCTTCTCTACAGTTTAGACCAAACTTTAATGGAACTCCAAGATTTGAAATGTGGAATTCAACATCTTGGATAGCTCCTTTAAAGTTCAGACTATACCTTAAAATGGATTTACTGCTCCCAATTAAATTGAAACCTCCCAGCAAGATGGTGTTCCCTTTCCAGTGTGCACACAGGAGCTAACTAGTCCAGCAGATGAATCCATCACATCTAGTGCAGCAGGCTAGTTTAGGGATACTAGGATAAGAGAAGTGATACCCAAAGTTCTGTTCTCCAAGGAAGGGAAATATCTGGAGAATTCATGAGGAACCGTCACTACTCCCCACCAGCATGTGCTACCTCAGATAAGTGCCTCATATAGAACTAGTCTGAAACATATTATTTGAATTTTTTTTGCACAATTATGGGATTGCATTCCTTTGAATAAATTAAATCTACTTAATGCTGAAATGCATGCCTATCATTATAATTACTCACTAGAGCTCAAAGTCAGTGTGGAGTAGGGCTGAATGTTGGACTCTTACTCTGAAAGACTAGGGCTCAAATCCCTGTTCAACAATTGAAATCCACCTGCACAAGTCACATTCCCTGATCTTCAGGTGAATGTAGAGTCAGCAACCCCCCCCCCCCCCCCATAAAAGAAGCCCTATGATGCCCATACAGATAATGAAGAATCAGTACATAACTTTCATTTGACTAACATTTCCACAGAAAGGGCTAAATCAAACTGCTATCCCTAGCTAGAATTGATCCACTAAACCAGTGGTTCTCAACCTGTGGGTCCCCAGGTGTTTTGGCCTACAACTCCCAGAAATCCCAGTCAGTTTACCAGCTGTTAGGATTTCTGGAAGTTGAAGGCCAAAAACATCTGGGGACCCCAGGTTGAGAACCACTGCACTAAACAAAAGTGTGGATTCACCAATTTTCCATTGATTAATAGGTCTACTCCAGTTGGGATTAATAAACAAATCTGGTCCAAAATAAACATGTTGTTTGAAGTCTGGGGCAAGAATGATGAGATGCATGCTGCTTTGAAACTTCAGTTTGGGGCTCCTATTGGTGTGTAGGGTTGACAATGAGATATAGGAACAGCTCGAAACTATAATCAATCTCACTCAATCCAGGGCCCTTTACATATGTACTCAACTGGAGATATTCTGGGTGGAAACAATCTCTAGAGGAAAGAGGAATTAATTAATCCCATATTCATAAAGTCTTGAGAACTAATTATATGTAGATCGGCTCTAGAGTAAAAGAAAGTGAATCTTTTCATTACATTGTTACTGGGAATTTTCATAATTTCTCTGGCCTAGGAATGTCATGTTTTGAGCCTGATGAGGGAAATCAAAGATGACTGTAGGGCTAAGAGGAGATGTACCATGCAAAACAGGTTCGTACTGTTCCACTCCCTGCTCATAACATATATTTTAAATACAAACACACTTGGGCAACATACACTATGGCTATGTTGGCTGGAGATTATAAGACTTGTAGTTCAACATATCCCATTAAATCAGAGGGTAAGACAATACTTATACAAGTTTCATTGATTTTATAGGACTCTTCTAGGGCCCTTCTACACTGCAATATAATCCAGATAATCAAAGATGATAATCTACATTATCTACTTGGAACTGGATTATCTGAGTCTACATTTCCAGATAATCCAGTTCAAAGCAGATAATCCGGTTTTTTATATAGCAGTGTAAAAGGGGCCCTAGTTGGATTTAATCCTCTGCGTTTGCACGAGGTTAGCCATGTGGGAAGCCAGCTTGTTCCTATACTAATTTGTTCAGCAAATAAAATATGACATGTTTAATGAAAAATTCTGGTCCATTTCAATAACTGATATTTTTCAACAGCATAAAGGTAAAGGTTTCCCCTTGACATTAAGTCTACTCGTGTTAGGTCATGTGGCCAGTATGACTGTAAGGAGTGCCAATACCTTCCCATCAAGCGGTATCTATTGATCTAGTCATATTTGCATGTTTTCAAATTGGCAGAAATGGATTCGAACCTCCAACCTTCCAATCAGCATGTTCTTCAGCTTAGCGGTTTAACCCACTGTGCCACCACAGCCCTACTTAACAGCATAACTCACAGTAAATTATTTCTTTGTCTTGTTTTTTGCAAAGAAAGGTTAATGCGGTTGCCTTTTATTTAATTTATTTTTTATTTTTGTGAGCAGTTGTTTTAAACAACTGGGAGGGAGGGAGTGCAAATCAAATATGGATGTGGCTGTATCTATTATTTACAATATAGATGAGTAATGACAATGAATAGAGAAAACAAATGATTAAAATTGTGCAACTAGATGGCACTTTTCATGAAAAAAATCTTTCACTGGAACAACATTTCAAATTATTGAATTTAGTACTGTTCAAGGAAGAAGTGTGAATTAAAAACAACAAGGCAGGATCGTAACAATGGGAGGGCTTTACTGTGGGTGAAGAAATGACCTGAGACAAGTCCTCCTTCTAGCTGGTACCTCAGATTTCATGGACAGCAGAGACAAAGGGCATATAGAGGCCTCTATCCAATTCACAATATCTAGTAGAACAGATCCACTGAATCATTTAAATTTATATAAGTGTTTTAAAACTATTTTTTATTAATTTTGTGGGTTAACTATAACTGGGCTTAACAAGTGAATCTGTACCAGAACTCTAGAAACACAGTTCTAGGCATTGCTTTGATTTTCCTCTGGTTGACTAAGTGGACTTGGCCCTGCGGTGAAATTCCCTACCTCCTATCAAATGTAGCAAACAGGTTTTGGAATCTGACATACTTACTTTGGCCTCTGAATTAACAACATCACCCCCCCCCCCCCCACACACACACACACACCAAAAATAATTATCTTCAAAGAATACCTGAAGTTGGCTTTCTTTGACATTTGTTGAGTGATTTGCTGAAGTCCAACCCACATGCAATGAAGATCATAGCTACTTGTCACAAGAGAAAGTCAATACCTTGAGTTGGTTGATGAGAGAATAATAAACACATCAAAAAATTAAAGGGGGAAGGGTCGGTTAACTGTGCTCCACCAATGTCTTCAGAAACCTCATGAATCTTTGCAGAACAATTGCGATATCCTCCCTGTTAGACTTGCTGGTTTCCAGGTCTTTTTTAATCACTCCCTGTTCATCCTCAGAATTCTAGTTTCCATGTGAAAAATAATGAGTTTATGATTCCATGCACAGAACTGAAATTGGTGAGCAACTGCAGATGGATTAGAAGACATTCTCCACCCCCACAAGCACTGCATGAGCCACTCTAGCACTCCCAACATATCATTCCTGGCTTCATGTTTGACAGAAATGTTGAGTTATTTTGCATGTTTTGACTATTTTTGAGGGATAGTCTGGGGGAGGGGGGGTCAAACTCATTTTAATCGAGGGCCACATTAGCCTTATGGTTGCCTTCAAAGGAACGCTCAATACATGAATGGAGAATCTATGGATGCTGCTAATGATGATAATGATAATAATAATAAACTTTATTTGTATCCCACAACATATAACTGCAACAACATATAACTTCAGTATTCAATGAGGTATAATACAACCAACTAATAAGCAAGGCATACCATAAATTGAAAAATAACACATTAAACATTGACATCAAACAATGAGACATTACCACCAAATTAGACAACACACTAACATTACATTTTAACTTAACTGTTATATCAAAACATAAAAGTTTTTGAAATTAGTAAAAAAATTTTACAGAGGGCCAACTATATATATTACCTTTTTACCCAGTTTTGGTCTCCAGATGTCATTGAATAATAACTCCTATCACTTTTGATTATCCACTAGGAGACTGGGGATAATGGGAATTGCAACCCAACAGCACTTGTTGCTATGAGGTTGGGGAAAGGTTAAAGGTCACGCAATCTGTTTTCCTTTGATACCTTCAGGAGCACTTAACACTAAGGCCCATATCAGTAGGAAACCCCACCCTACAGGAAAGCAAGTGAGACATCACAGTTTAATCTTTTTTATTAATCCCAGCAAAAGAAAAAGAAAAAAAGAAAACCCTAATTCACTGAAAACTACTACCAGTTACCTCTCCTCTAGAGAGTAAAAACAGCTGTAAGGAAGCATTAAACCCAAAGCAGAAAGGAGATTGAAGCATGCCAGGAAAAAAGAGAGGTTTTTAAAGGAAGCCCAGGGAGGGTAGCTCTAGGAAGTTATCGCTCTTTCTCACCTGGAAGTGGGGATGCCTCCTTAAAATACCTTGGAAAGTGTGTGTGGAGTGCAGGCCTGGGAGATAAAGCACAGGAGGGAAAGTGCCAGTGCCTGCAGTGCTTCCCCTCTAGAGTAGAAACAGTTTTAAGAAGCCTCCTTTAAATGCCTTGGAAAGAGTGCCTGGTGTGGTGCAGGTCCAGGAGAGAAAGCTCACATGCCTGCCTGCAGCACCTTTCCTCTAGAGTAGAAACTAGAAACAGCTTAAATGTCTAAAATGACTCTTTTGGCACCTCTGATATCTGCCCTCCTGAATTTGGGAGGTTCTCGGAAAACGGATGGGTTTACCTTGGAATGCACAAGCAGACCTTGTTTCTAAATCCAAATTCTACCTGCCTGACTATGCAGAACAACCTGCATCCTTCTAAATGGTATTATGTCACAACTCCCATCAGCTCTAGTCATGATGTCTAATAATGAGGAATGTAGGAGGTGTAGTTCAGATATTTTGAGGATCACATAACATTACATGGTGAGCTGGATTTGACCCACAGGCCTTGAATTTGACATGTGCAGTCCAGGCTATGGAGAATTCCAGGGGTTGCAAATCCCACACGTTGCCAATCTCTGCTGTAATATATTTTAGAAGGTAAGCAAGTTCCCATTCTAAGAAAAATTTGGGACATAAATCCAGGTTATGGCACTCCTCGCATAGGGCTTACTTGCCCAGATTTATTTGGTGGAGGTTTGTCATTGCTGATATAAACTACCTTCTTAAGCTGAGAAAATGTGACTTTTCCAAAATCAGCCAATGGTTTCTTTCCATGGCCATGAGAATTTGAACCCTGATCTCTCTGAATCCAACACGCAAACTAATGAACCTAGGAAATATCCTAACTTCAGTGCTCATCTCCCAGTTGAAGCATATATAATATAAATACAAAATATAAGGTTGGATCTAGATGTAGTTTCCTACCTGTTGGAAAAAAGCTTCCCCACTTCATCTTCCTGAACCTTTTAGAAAATAGATGCCATAACCTTTTGAGAAGTGGAAATCTCCATAACCTTTTTGAAAATGGCATTCATAATCATTTGGGAAAACCAGGAATTTCCACAAAAAGAGTTACAAACTTGCTTGAGTCAACTTCTCCTTACTGCCAAATATCCACTAACATTCATGCAAGGCAATTGGGTTTCTCAGCTGTCAAACTGATATACCCAAAGATCTCTTTGAACTGTTAGGGACAAAGATATGCCAATGCACAAAACCACACACACACACACACATATGTCAGGGTTTCAGAAGAGTTCGTTTCAGTTGTCCCAAAACATCTACTTTCCTTTAAAACATGTTGGTTGAAATCATGCTCTCAGAGACCAAAAATAAGTACTCTTCGTCAGAAGTAACATAGTTGGTTTACTTATAAACTTCATGTATTCAGCATACAGGTACTTTGCATATCAATCCAGTTACAGAAAGATTTGAAGTAGTTTCTTTGTGTAGGTCTTCTTTCTTAGAATCTTAACAGTCCAAAGTCCAAAGCATCTGAGAGTCTAATAGAGTATCTGTCTGTTCTACTGGTGTCTAATCTCTACTATTTCTAAAATGGAATCTGAGTCCTGAATAGTCCCAGATCTGATCACATGGTCTTCAGCCCTTCACACAACACAGAGTTAAGGAAAACTGTATACTACTTTCTAATATAGTCATAGAATAATAGAATCACAGAGATGAAAGAAACCATATTGGTCATGTAGTCCAACTCCCTGTCATGCAGGAAAAGCACAATCAAAATACCCCTGACAGATGGCCATTCAGCCTTTGCCCATTCCCCCTCTCTCTCCTTCCTTCCTTCCTTCCTTCCTTCCTTCCTTCTTCCTCCCTCCCTCTCTTCCAGATCCACTTTCTACTTGCAGCTGAATTGTAGGAAAGAATTCCAGAGAGCTGCCAACAGATTCACAATGGAGGGAATCCCAATATTAATAGTCAGAGAATTGATACTGTTCCACTCCCAAAATGTAGTATCATCAGGACACAGGTGCTTATTCTAAAGCTGTGGTCCACCTTACCTTTCTTTTAGCGAAGATTTTTTTTTGTTTAGTTAGACCTGATTCTTTTTTTAAAAATCACAAACCTGAGGATGGGGCTGAATCTACATTACCATATAAAGCCATTCGGAAGTATATTGTATGGTTGATGTAGAACCATAGAGTGAAGTTTAACTGCAATGAATTGCAAAAGGATCAAGGGTCTGGAGAACAAGCCCTATGAGGAGTGGCTGAAAGAGCTGGTCATGTTTAGCCTTAAGAAGAGAAGGCTGAGAGGAGACATGATGAGGGCCATGTATACATATGTGAGGGAAGTCATAAGGAGGAGGGAGCAAGCTTGTTTTCTGCTGCCCTGGAGACTAGGACAGGAAGCAATGGCTTCAAACTACAGGAAAGGAGATTCCACCTGAACATGAGGAAGAACTTCCTAACTGTGAGAGCCGTTCAACAGTGGAACTCTCTGCCCCGGAGTGTGGTGGAGGCTCCTTCTTTAGAGGCTTTTAAGCAGGGGCTGGATGGTCATCTGTCAGGGTGCTTTGAATGCGATTTTCCTGCTTCTTGGCAGGAGGCTGGACTAGATGACCCAAGCGGTCTCTTCCAACTCTGATTCTTCAGATGCGGTTGAGTTCAAACTCCATCATCCCTCAAATACCGGCTATGGTGGTCGGACTGGTGAAAGCTGCAATCCCCCAAGCAGCATACGCTGTGGTCAGGGCTCGACACAAGGCCCCTGCGTGGCTTTGGGGAAATCGCACTCTGAAGGGAATGACAAATCTTGCCAAGCACATACCAAGAGCTAGGCATGCAGTGTTCAAAACTTCAGCCATCCATTGTAGAGGGAAGATGGTGCATTCACTATTACTTCCGCACTTCGGGGGGACAACCGCAACGCCTCCTCGCTTTGGAGAAGTAACTCGGAGAAGTAAATAGTTTCCAACAGACCTCACAAGCTCTGAGGATGCTTGCCACAGATGCAGGCGAAACGTCAGGAGAAAATGCTTCTCAAACATGGCCATACAGCCCCAAAAACCTACAACAACCCAATCCCCTCTTAGATTTCCGTTTGCAGGGCGAATGGAAAGATGTCCCGAAACGGAGACACCTCTTGGCCCCAAACCATTTTGTCCCCCAAGTCCGCTCGCTCGCCTTTTGGGAAAGAAATCAAGAGGGAAGGATTGTACCGGCGCTGGAGAATGGATGCGGTTCGACGCCGCTTTCTCTGTCCCGGCTCAACGCTACGAAATGGCGGTGTTGTAGTCTTACAAGGTCTTGAGCCTTCTCGGCCAGAAAGTACTGAAAGTTTCGTGATTCCTTAGCTTTGAGCCGAGTAGTGTCAAACTACATTCCTTCTGCATCAGGCATGGGCCAACTTGGGCCCTCCCTCCAGGTGTTTTGGACTTCAACTCCCACCAGTCCTAACAGCTTAAGCGGCTGAGGGGGAAAAGGAAGGGGCCTGAGGCTGTTAGGACTGGTGGGAGTTGAAGTCCAAACCACCTGGAGGGAGGGCCCAAGTTGGCCCATGCCTGTTCTACATAGTACATAGTTCTACATAGTATATAGATGCGCCCTTAATTCCCGTAAAGGGAGCGTTGGAACCGGTTTCATTTGAAAGGTAGTGAAACGCCTCCACCCCTAAACCTTTCTGGAAAGATGAGCAGAATTATACTTTCTGAGCCAGGCGCTCTGCAAATCGCAGGGACGTCGAATCGCCTCGTCCTGGGACACAGAATGAGGGGTTGTTGTCATCAGAAATACTTGAAACTCTGGTTCAGGAGACACTGAACCCCCTCCTTCTTTCCCCGTTTCACTTGATCTTCCTTTTCTCCTGGACAGACAGAGCTTGGAATTGCGGTTTTTGGACTTCGGAACCCAGTATCCTTCAGGCGGCATGGATTGGCCACCTCTTAGGAACTCCCCCAGCTCTGCAAAAAGTACGCCTGTGTAGACGCTTTTGAACTGTGGTGTTGGAGGAAAATTCTGAGCGTGCCTTGGTCCACAAGAAGATCCAACCTGTCCATACTTCAGGAAATAATGCCCGGCTGCTCACTGGAGGGAAGGATGTTAGAGGCAAAGATGAAGTACTTTGGCCACATCATGAGAAGACAGGAAATCTTAGAGAAGACAATGATGCTGGGGGAAATGGAAGGGAAAAGAAAGAGGGGCAAGATGGATGGATGGTATCCTTGAAGTGACTGGCTTGACGTTGAAGGAGCTGGGGGTGGTGACGGCTGACAGGGAGTTCTGGTGTGAGCAGGTCCATGAGGTCAGGAAGAGTCGGGAAGCTACAGACCCCGAAAAAACAACCTTGCTGCAGCAAAGCCTGAAGCGCTTCGTTTTATGTGACTTTGAGGAGTTTCCTAGAATGAACGTCTAGTGGACCTTTGGTATCTATCCACTGAGGTTTGATTCCAGGGTCCCCGTGGATACTGAGATCTGTGGATACTCAAGTCCTATTATTATGTAACACTATGTAACACAATTTGGAAAAAAAAGTTCCTGGTTTGAAAGTGTTATTTCCTGTTTAATTATGCGGCACTTGCTTGGAAATGAGTTGTTCTACTCCAGAAACTTCGTTCTGTGGCTGCACAAACAATATTGAATTGGTTGAGACTCGAGGACATATTCATTGCAAAGCTATAGGAAAATGTGCTGCAGGATGTCCCTCTAAAACAAAGTTTTTGCAGGTTAATGGACTTTGTCCATGGTTTTTATAAATGAACCGATTCGGAAATGACATTTATAACCCAGGGACAAAAATCGTGATACATCGTGTTATCATACAATGAAGAGTAGTGAAATGGTTTCAGTTATATAAAACGTTAAAATCAAGGTTTGCATTTGGGATTTTTTAAAAGAATATATTATAATCTTGGTTGATTGACTCCGTAGTTGCAGAATTGGAGGATTTATTCCATGGCGTGGTTTGTTTTGCAAGATTAATTCAAACCTCACAACTTTTGAGGATGCCTGCCATAGATACAGGCGAAAAGTCAGGAGAGAACGCTTCCGGAACATGGCCATACAGCCCGGAAAACTCACAGCAACCCAGTGATTCAGACCTCAACAAACTCTGAGGATGCCTGCTATAGATGCAGGCGAAAAGTCAAGAGAAAATGTTCCTGGAACATGGCCATACAGCCTGGAAAACTCACAGCAACCTAGTGATTCCAGCCATGAAAGCCTTCGACAATAAATTCAGAGGAAGTTTGCTCTGAGGCTGAGAGAGTGCGACTTGCCCAAGGGTGCTCAGGTGTCATTCAAACCCCAGTCGTGCAGAGTGCATCTTCTACACTGTAGAATGACACCACCTTCATGGCCATGGCTCGGTGCTAGGGACTCCCTGGAACTTCAGCCTTTTCAGCTTCAGTCTCCAAACGAAAACTTCCAGGATCCCACAGCATAGAGAAATTGCATCTCAAGTGGTGTCCATCTGCATTGATTCTAGGGTGTAGATGCAGCATTCAAACCAGATGGTATCTCAGAAAACTTCGGGAGAAACGGCAACTCTCAGGAAACCTGACAAAGGGAGCGAATGGAGGAGGGGAGAAATTCTGAAACTGGGTGTCGAGCACCTTGCACTTCCTTCACTCAACCGGCAGAGGGCGCGTTTCCCTTGCAAATGGCCTCAATGGAAGCCAATTCCTGAGCTCCAAGGACTGTTAAGTGTGTGTCTTTTGTGTGCGTGTGAAATAAAACTTCAAAATAAGGAGCCCGGCGCCAAAAGACGAGGAATCCGATCCCTGGAGAAGTTGGAGAAGGGAATGGACCAGCGGGGCGTGGGGTGGGGGGTTAATCTCACCCTCTAGTTCCAACTCGGATTGCAAACAAATGTAGAAAAACAAGACTGGTCTGTGTGGGAAGAGCTGCAGAATAGGATCTCCAGTAGGCATGGGCAAACGTGGGCCCTCTAGGTGTTTTGGACTTCAGCTCCCACCATTCCGAACAGCCTCAGGCCCCTTCCTTTTCCCCTTAAGCGGCTTAAGCGGCTGAGGGGGAAAAGGAAGGAGGCCGAGGCTGTTAGGAATGGTGGGAACTGAAGTCCAAAACACCTAGAGGGCCCACGTTTGCCCATGACTGATCTAAACCGTAGAATGAATGCAGTTTGACACCACTCAACGCTATGGAATCATGGGACAAACTCTTTAACCTTCTCTGCCCCTCACCAAACCAAAGCTCCTTTGACACCTCCCCCCCCCCCAATAGCATCGAGCCATGGCAGTTCAAGTGGTGCCGAACTGCGTTAATTCTCCAGTGCGGAGCCACCACCCCTTCCTTCCCAACACCCGCTTCATCCTCCCCACCCATTAAAAGAATCAGTCACGTGTTCCTCTCGTTACCCTCCCTTTCGAGTGAGGGGGGGGGGGCTGAACAAAGCTCTTTCCAATTACTGGAATCATTTCCTGGGAGATGAGTTTCTTAATCGCTTCATCCTTTATTGACTTGAGCTTCTAATATTTAGTTTGCGCTTTTTGGGGGGAGGGGAGGGGACGGGGGGGGGGAATAGCTCTGCCGTCACGTCCCGAAGTCTTTTTTGAATAGCCAGAAGGAAGAGAGGAAGGAAGGGAAGAGAAAGAGAAAGGGGGACCAATTTGGTCGTGGAAGAAGGAGACGTGACTTGAATGCAGCCGCTCTTGGGCCCGAAAAGTCGCCTCCTCCCGAGTCTTTTCCGTGGGAAGGAGTCACAAGGAGCCTCGTTTCACGGCGGCGTGAAAGTTTGAGGAGGGACGTCTGCGTTTCCAGCTTAGTTTTGAAAATTAGCGGGCGCAGTTTGCAATTACTATAAAGCCATATCTATTCTTACATACAGTTATATCAAGTTGAATTTAAAATAACAATCGCACCGTGATCACTTTGAAGAGCACAGAAACAAAGGTAAAGGTTTTCCGCCGACATTAAGTCCAGTCGTGTCCGACTCTGGGGGTTGGTGCTCATCTCCATTTCTAAGCTAAAGGGCCGGAGTTGTCCGTAGACACCTCCAAGGTCATGTGGCCAGCATGACTGCATGGAGCGCCTACCTTCCCGCCGGAGTGGTACCTATTGATCTATTCGCATTGGCATGTTTTCGAACTGCTAGGTTGGCAGAAGCTGGGGCTAGCAACAGGAGCTCACTCCGCTCCCTGGATTTGAACCTATGACCTTTCAATCAGCAAGTTCAGCAGCTCAGTGCTTTAACCTACCGCACCACCGGGGGCTCCTGCACAGAAACATATGGGTCCTGAATTCAATCTCCAGGCAAGATAATCATTTCATAGGTGCCCAAGATGTTCAATGTATTGTCGAAGGCTTTTATGGCCGGAATCACTGGGTTGCTGTGAATTTTCCGGGCTGTATGGCCATGTTCCAGAAGCATTCTCTCCTGACGTTTTGTCTCTGAGGATGCCTGCCATAGATGGAGGCGAAACATCAGGAGAGAATGCTTCTGGAACATGGCCATACAGCCCGGAAAACTCACAGCAACCAAGCCCAAGATGTTATCTCTGTGTCAATTTCCCTCCTCGATTCCGCTCAGTTCTATAACACTATGCAGCACGATTTTTGTTCCTGGGTTATCAATGTCATTTCCGAATTGGTTCTCTTATAAAAACATGACAAAAGTTTATTCAACTGAAAAAATGTTTTGGAGGGAGGGACATCCTACAGCACATTTGCTATAGTTTCTCAGACAGTCTCAATTCATCATCGTTTGTGGCAGCCAAAAAAAACGAAGTTCCTGGAGTAGAACAACTACTTTCCAAGTAAATACCGCACAAATAAACAGGAAATAACACTTTCAAACCAGGAACAGAGTTTGTTTCAAATTGTGTTGCCTAGTGTGATTGGCTGCCAATGTCCTCCTAACTTTAGTGGAAGCAGGATCACAACCCTTCAAAATTCACGAAAATCTTCAATCTAGGGGTGCAGCTACACTGTGGGATGAATGCAGTGTGGTCCCACTTGGGCTTCCATAGCTCCATGCGATGGAATCCTAAGAGTTATAGCTGGACACAATACTACAAATGCCAGAGATTCGTGGCATTGAATCATGTCAATTGAAGTGGTGTAGATCAGGAATGGGCAAAGTCTGGCTCTCCAGGTGTTTTGTACTTCAACTCCCACCATTCCTAACAGCCTCAGGCCCCTTCCTTTCCCCCCTCAGCCGCTTAAGCGGAAAAGGAAAGGGCCTGGGGCTATTAGGAATGGCAGGAGTTGAAGTCCAAAACACCTGGAGAGCTCAACTTTGACCATGCCTGGTGTAGATGGTCTGTTATAGAAGTCCCACAGGCAGATACTTCGAAGAAAAAACCTTGACAGGGGAAGTCCCCACCCGACTTTCTTTCCAGGCAGTTTCAAGGGCGCCACCAACCAGGAATAAATCAAGAACATTGAGGGGGTTTCCTTGAAAGGTAAATTTGTTGCCTTCTTCTGTGGGAAAAAGCACCAGCCTTTGGCTCAATTTCCCCCCTCCTTCTCTAAAGTTGCACTCTGTTACTTTTCCCCCTCCAGAAGACCATGACTCTTTCAACTATGGTGGGAATGTTTAGGAGGGATCAAGACTTGAGATCTATCCGTCTTCAAATCAGTCAAACGGACCTCAAATTCCCTCCTACAACCAGGTCTGCTTCTTGGAGATAAACTACGAATCCCAGGAGCTCATAGCATGGAGTCATTGCAGTGAAAGTGGGGTCAAACTGTATTCATTGTACACCATTAAGACTTGGGAGAGGAACTTCCCTCGAACTTGGATGGATCAAGGTCAACACGAACAGATCCACTCCAAACGCCTTTGCTCCCCACCCAAGAAAGTAATTCTGCCATCCACTTCTTTATCTGATATGAAATTTGGAATATGGGGCAAGGGAACTGAAGCCCTGTGGCAGATGTTGACCCTCCGCCTCCCAAAATCAGGAAAAATTGGTCACACACACACCAAATCTCAGCACCAAAAGTTTGCTGTTTTGGTTATGATCTGAGTCTACACTGCCATATAATCCAGTTCAAAGCAGATAATCTGGATTTTATATGACTGTATAGAAGGGTCCTGAGAGCCCTTCCACACAGCCATATAATCCAGAATATCAAGGCAGGACATCCCATATTATAATCTTTGAACTGGAATATATGGCAGTGTGGACTCAGATAAGCCAGTTCAAAGCAGATATTGTGGCTTGATATTATGGGTTATATGGCTGCGCGGAAGGGTCCTGAGAGAGTGTGACTTACCAGAGGTCAGCCAATGGTTCCCACTCAGGCCTGAGTAGATACTCAAACCCCGGTTTCCAGAGTCACAGTCCAATTCTCAAAGTACTACAACTAGTTCTCGCCTTCAGGAGATTCAATTCTAGTTATTTTGCTATAGAGATGGATCAGGGCCCTTCCACACAGCCATGTAACCCAGACTATCAAGGCAGACAATCACACAATAGCTGCTTTGAACTGGGTTATGTGACTCCACACTGCCATATATCCCAGTTCAAAGCAGATAATATGGGATTTTATTCAGCTGTGTGGAAGGAGCCTCAGATGCATGTCACCAACCACTACAGTGAGGAATGTTTCAACTCAATGGACTGCATTTTCATTGTGTGTGTGTGTGGGGGGGGGGGGGTATTTTTTGGAGAGCGAAGGAGATACATGCAAGTAGCCAAATGATTCACAACCTGCCTGTCAAGGTTCAAGGTCCTTGTTATCTCTTTCTCTCCCCCCCCCCTTCCCCTCCCAACCTTCATTTATGACTGCATGACCTTGGGCAAGTCACACACTCTCAGCCTTCGAAGAGAGGCCAAGGCAAACCTCTCACTGAACAAATCTGGCCGAGAAAACCCCGGGTCGGTTGTCCTGAAGGGACAGCGACCTCAAGTCTCACAGCAAGGTCAGTGCTAAATGCAGTCCAGATTAGAAGCTATCTTTTCAAATGAACTGTTTATTACTCAGGCCATTGCTTGTTTGCTGGATGGATGTTTTTATACTGTGTTATGTTGTTGCTTGTTTTATATTGTTTTATGATGGTGTTTTGTGTACTTTTAGTATGTTATATTTTAACTATGTTGATTGGGCTTGTTCTTGGGGAGATGGAGGCAGGATACAAATATTATTATTATTATTATTATTATTATTATTATTATTATTATTATTATTTGAAACACAGCAAGATGAGTACACAGCAAACAAGATCACTCTGCTGGCTGTTGTATTGGACCACACGTCGGACACTTCCCAAGTGTCTAGGACTGTCTGATGTATCGGGGAATAATTCGTGCATATCACAGTAGGGTGGCATTTTTCAGCTGACAGATGGTCATTTTGTCAACTCCGATTGTGTTTAAGTGCAGGCCAAGGTCTTTAGGCACTGCACCCAGTGTGCCGATCACCACTGGGACCACCTTTACTGGCTATTATTATTATTATTGGTGTCTGGGTCTGCTCTAGCAAATGAAGACTCCCTACTAGCTTTGAGCCTTGGCTTCTTGGACTTGTAGCATGGGTGCCCTTTGAGACCACTTGCATTACTGTAGCTCAATGCTCTGGAATCGTGGGAGCTGTAGTTTGACAAGGTCTGGGGCCTTCTTTGCCACTAAATTACAACTGCTAGGATCCCGTAGAATTGCACTGTGACCATTAAAGTGGTTCCAAATGATATGGTTGAAAACGGGAGTGGGGGAATGACTCTGGAGTCACCTTTCAAAGCAGAGGCAGAAGAAACCTTTTACTTCCCCCACCCCACTTGGCTCAAAAGAGCCGAGAGAAAAAAAAACAATTTTAAAAAATGTCAAGCACTTTTATTTTGAAACTGGATCTGAGACCTCACAACCTCTGAAGATGCCTGCCATAGATGGAGGCGAAAGGTCAGGAGAGAATGCTTCTGGAACAGGGCCATACAGCCCGGAAAACTCACAACAACCCAGTGATTCTGCCCATGAAAGCCTTTGACAATACATGGATCGGTACTGATTGAGTCCGTCTCGTCCCGGGTCCCTTTTGGGAGCAGTCTCTCTCCATGGCTGGAAAGGAGAAACAAGGAAGGCAGAAGTTGGGAGTCTTGAAGGACACAGAGTCTGTTTGGAGGAAGGACTTCTCCTTCTCTCGCCTTTTTCCGCGACTTTCTCTCTCGTTCTTACCTAGGAGGGGAGCCATTGGGAGAGTGGAAGAGAATGATTTCGTTCCATCTGGTTCTCGGGGAGGCAACATCTTTTGGAGGCAGGAGATGGTCTCAGACTTTCCCATTTCTTTTCCTCCCTCCCAGAATCGTTTCTTAACCTTTCCGGGAATCATTCAGCTCTCTCCAGACACAGCCAGGAGTTGAGGGAGAAGAAATACTACAAACCCGCGCAAACGCCACCCCTTGGCGTGACTTTCGGACCTCGAGTGGTGGGCCCATCACTAGGCGGGTCACTTCAGAGGCAAGCGACAGTGGGCAAAGTTGTGAGGGTTGTCGTGAGTTTTTTGGGCTGTGTGGCCATGTTCCAGAAGCATTATCTCTTGACCTTTCGCCTCCATCTATGGCAGGCATCCTCAGAGGTTGTGAGGTCTGTTGGAAACTAGGAAAATAGGGTTTATATATCTGCGGAATGTCCAAAGTGGAACATTACACAGTTGCGAGGCTCCAAAGTTGAGAAGATCTCACTCAAGAGCGAAGTTGGCATCGAATTACATCCTCTCCCTCCACGCATCCCGTTTAACGTATACCTATTTCGTTCCCGTCCGCGCGAATATCACTATTCGATTCTCATTCTATTTATCGAAGTAGAGCAGGAATCTTGCCCTCTCGTATATTCTATAGTAGGCATGAGCCAACTTGGGCCTTCCCTCCAGGTGTTTTGGATTTCCACAATCCTAACAGCTTCAGCCCCTTTCCTTTTCCCCCTCAGCCGCTTAAGCTTAAAGGAAGGGGCCTGAGGCTGTTAGGAATTGTGGGAGTTGAAGTCCACGACACTTGGAGGGTCCAAGTTTGCCCATACCTGTTCTTAGAGCCTGATTGTTGCTCTATAATGCTGTGCTGGCAATTTTGTTTTCAGTCTTAGGACATGCACAATATGTTTACTAGCCACTCCGTGCACGCGTGTCCGTGCCAGTGCACGTGATCGTGTAAATGGCATTGATAGGCACCCCTCGTCCCCCTCCCCGATGCATATTCCTCTGGATATGGAACCCACACGTTCATGTAGATCTTGCACGAAAATGCCAACCAATATCCTTTATTTCCTTTGGATTCTAAAGCTAATAAATGAAATGCTCCTCTTATTCTCCTCACACATCCACTCTCCGAGTTTCTATGAATCGGTGGGTAAATGAATGAATGGATTTTAAAAGGAAAGTGACAAAAATGGCCTGCGCCCATCCCGGTTGTTTCCAAGGGCCCTTCCACAGAGCCCTATATCCCAGAATATCAAGGCAGAAAATCCCACATTATCTGCTTTGAACTAGTTTATCTGATTCCACACTTACATAATGTGGGATTTTCTGCCTTGATATTCCGGGATATCGGGCTGTGTGGAAGGGTCCTAGGTTCTCTGAGTGTCCACACTCAGATAATGTGGGATTTTCTGCCTTGATATTCTGGGATATAGAGAGCTGGAAAAGTGAAAGGGCACAGAGCAGCCAGGTTTTGAAGGTGCAAGGCCATTCAATCCTAATCAAACTGGCAAATTACAACATTCACCCTTGCTTCAAGCAGAAAAGAGTTCTTTCTCCCACTCTGGATATTCCACAGATATATAAACCTCGCTTGCCTAGTTTCCAACAGACCTCACAACCTCTGAGGATACCTGCCATATATGTGGGCGAAACGTCAGGAGAGAATGCTTCTGGAACGTGCCCATACAGCCCGGAAATCTCACTGCAACCCAATGTTAATGAATTTCTCCCATTATTTGGGCACTGCACTCCTTTGCGCTTTTACTTTGAAGCAAGACCTACGGAATCCAATAAGATCTGTTGTTTATTCATTCAGTCCCTTTCGACTCTTCGTGACCTCCTGGACCTGCCCACACCAGAGCTCCCTGTCGGCCGTCACCACCCCCAGCTCCTTCAGAGTCAAGCCAGTCACTTCAAGGATAAGATCTACTTTCAGGGAATAATGAATCTTGGACCACATCCTTTATGCCCTGCTATGCTCCTGGTGTTGTCTACTTGGTGAAGTGTAGATAACACAACCCTCGGTCCTACTTTCCTTTTGTTTTCCTTTCTAGTTGCGTCTCTGTCTCTCGGACTCTTCGTCCATCCATTTAGCGCTACGCACAGATCTAACATTTTCCCTTGTATCCATGGAGAAGGATCACTTGGCAGAATATCTCTGTCTGTCTGTCTCAAGGCGGATGGATCTATCGAGACGTGCGGATAAGCTCATCCCATCCCTTGAAAAGGACGGATGGAGAGACAGGAGGCAAAGAGATAAAACCATCCCATCCCGACAGATACAGAGAGAATGAAGCAGACAGACAGACTGGGCAAAAGAAAATGCATCTAGGCATACGTGTCTTGCATATATGCAATGACCTAGATGTCATTCTATCTATGCATAGTTGTCTTGCATCTATGCATAGGTGTCTTGACCTAGCTGTCTATGTATAGCTGTCTTGCATCTATGCATAGCTGTCTTGTATCTATGCATAGGTGTCTTGACCTAAATGTCGTTGTATCCATGCATAGGTGTCTTGCATCTATGCATAGATGTCTTGACCTAGATGTCATTGTATCTATGCATAGGTGTCTTGACCTAAATGTCATTGTATCCATGCATAGGTGTCTTGCATCTATGCATAGGTGTCTTGACCTAGGTGTCATTGTATCTATGCATAGGTGTCTTGCATCTATGCATAGGTATCTTGACCTAGATGTCATTGTATCCATGCATAGGTGTCTTGCATCTATGCATAGGTGTCTTGACCTAGATGTCATTGTATCCATGCATAGGTGTCTTGACCTAAATGTCATTGTATCCATGCATAGGTATCTTGACCTAGATGTCATTGTATCCATGCATAGGTGTCTTGCATCTATGCATAGGTGTCTTGACCTAGATGTCATTGTATCCATGCATAGGTGTCTTGCATCTATGCATAGGTGTCTTGACCTAAATGTAATTGTATCTATGCATAGGTGTCTTGACCTAGATGTCGTTGTATCCATGCATAGGTGTCTTGACCTAAATGTCATTGTATCCATGCATAGGTGTCTTGCATCTATGCATAGGTGTCTTGACCTAGAACACAAAAAAAACACAAACAAGACAAAAACACCAACAAATATAAATAAATAAATAAATAAATAAAATCTATTTCTCGATCTCTTCTCTCTAGGGAAATTGCACAGCCCTTCTATCTACTCTCCCGCCCAAATTCACGAGTGGGCAAAGGCTTCAGGGGCCAGCAGCAGCACCTGCAGGAAGAGAGAGAGGGGGGAGGAGTAGGGTGGGGGCTGCCTCCCCTCAACTGGCCCAGAGAAAAGGCTGGGAGCCACATTCCTAGCCCTGGATTTGGGTGGGACTCCATTCCTCTTCCCCTCCACCTGGAGGGCACAAAGGGGTTCTTCTTCCACAGCTTGGGGTGGGGGATGGGGGGGGTGCGGTGGTGGTGGGAGTGGAGAGAAGAGAAGTGCAGCTTCTGCTCCTGTCAAACGGAAACAAGTCGTTGCAAAGGTAATCCTCGCCCAGGATGGAGTAGGGGGCATTTCGGACATGTCGGGAGGGTAGTCAAAGAAGAGGGAGGGAAGAAAGGGCGGAAGGAGGCAGGGAGAGAGAGGGGAAGGAAGAGGAAGGAAAGGAGAGAGAGAAAGTGACGGGGGAAGCACTCATCTGTAACCCCCCTCTCTCTCCCCCCTCCCCAATAACGCACTACAGTGATCAAAGCTTCCCCCATCTAACCAATCCTCTCCAGACAAAGACAAGCTCTTTAGCGAAAGGCGGTGTGTATGTGTGTGTGTGTGGGGGGGGGGGGACGGGACGGGGGGGGGGACACGACGATATGACTCCCCAAATCTTTTGCATGGCTCCTGTGACCTCTTAGGGCTGGATCCCGACGAACCTGAGCCTAAACCCCGTTTGGTCGATGCTTTGAGGCGCACTGACTCACACACAAACACAAGGGCTCTGGGATGGATGGACTTTTTGCCCCAAGGATGCTTCCCTTTTGTGCAGTTTGGCTTGGAAACGACGGGGTCTGGCGGTGGGGCTTGGATGTCGAGCTTGGATTTGGAGTCAAGGAGGGGGTCGGATGAGGAAGTGGAGGAAGGGCGAGGAGCTTGAACCAGGGCAAAGTTCTTAAGAACGAACCAGAGAGAGTCTGTATAGTTTTTGTAATAGCATTTTAATAGTTGTATGCGATGTTGAGGACTACTTATTTTGAACAGTTTTGTGTTCTACTTCAATTTTTATGCGTTGTAGGTTTCCAATTGTAAATTGCATTTGCCTAGTTTCCAACAGACCTCACAACCTCTGAGGATGCCTGTCATAGATGCAGGCAAAACGTCAAAAGAGAGTGCTTTTGGAACACGGCCATACAGCTCGGAAAACTCACAACAACCCAGTAAATTGCATTGTTTTAAGAGTTTAAAAGAGGGAAACGGGGTATTATTATTAATATTATTATTAGTCTAATTTTTTTCCTGTGTCAAGAGCGACTTGAGAAACTGCAAGTCGCTTCTGATGTGAGAGAACTGGCCGTGTGCAAGGACGTTGCCCAGGGGGTCTCCGGATGTTTGATGTTTTATCATCCTGTGGAAGGCTTCTCTCATGTCCCCGCATAATGAGCTGGAGCTAACATTGGGAGCTCACCCGCTCTCCCTGGATTCGAAGGGCCGACCTGAGCCACCGGGGGCTCCAATGGTCTATTGTGATGAGAGGAGTTAGGGAGAGAGAAAATTGCAAAATGCCACTGGGAGGGTCGCCTTCAAAAAAGGGACTACAAATTCAGGACTAAGATCGAGAGAAGAAGGGATCGAAGGAGGAAGGAAGCTCTCTCTCTCTCTCTCTCCTTCACCTCTCTCTTCGATTTTAGCTACTTGGCTCAAGGAGGAAGAGCTGTGACAGGACTTTTTTGTCTCCTTTCTCAAGTGGCGTGGATCCTTCTCCTAGATATTTCACCTGTCTGTGTGTGTGTGTGTGTGTGTCCCGTGGGGAGAGGAACAGAAAGGGGAAGATTGCGGTATATATTTGTGCGTGTGGCATCAAAGGGTGGAATTCTACAGTGTAGAAAAATTAATACAACTGGACACCACTTGTACTGCCATGGCTCAATGCTGAAGAATCCTGGGAGTTGTAGTTTGCTGGGGCACCAATACCCTATGGCAGGGAAAGATAAGATCCTTATCAAACTACAACTCCCATTGTTCCACAGCATTAATAAAGCAGTGTCGAATTGCTTTCACTCTACAGTGTAGATGCATCCAAAGACTCTGGCTGGATTTACACTTTCCTATATCCCAGAATCTCATCCCAGATTATCTGCTTTGAACGGGATTATATGAATCTACACTGCAAGATGATCTGGGATAAGAAGATAATCCTGGGATATAGGGTAGTGTACATGCAGCCTCATTTACAGCCTGGATTGTCACAGTTTCATTCTTAGGGTCCTTCCATACAGCCCTATATCACAGAATATCAAGGCAGAAAATCTCACAATATCTGCTATGAACTGGGTTATCTGAGTCCACACTGCCATTTATTCCCGTTCCAAGCAGTTTCATTCTTAGGGTCCTTCCACACAGCCCTATAACCCAGGATATCAAGGCAGAAAATCCCACAATATTTGCTTTGAACTGGGTTGAGTCCACACTGCCATCTATTCCAGTTCCAAAGCAGATAATGTGGGATTTTATACAGCTGTGTGGAAGGGGCCTTAGTTTTGCTCCTTCCAACGCCCCACCCCCCACTTTGACACCATGGCTCAAGGCTAGGAGATCCTGGGAGTTGTAGTTTGGTGAGGCACCAGCACTCTTTGGCAGAGAAAATTCAAGACCTTGTCAAGCTACAGCTCCCAGGATTGTATATCACTGAGCCTTGGCATTTCAAGTGGCGTCGAAATGAATTAATTCTACAGTGTAGACGAGGCACCCTGGAACTGCATGCCTGAATGCCGCCTCTTCCCTCCCGGGAAGTGCCTTCTCTCTCCTCCACCTTCTTCCTCCTCGGGGAAGAAGGCCGCCTCCCCGGGGCTCTAATTGCCCCCCTCCCTGGAGGTCTTTGTCAGGCCCGGTGACGTGGCCCCGCGTGCACTTCCTCCCCCGCCTGTCTCTCCAGGCTTTGGGGGTCCCGGATGTGTCGGCTGACCTCCCGGCTCCGAACAAGAAAGCCGGCCCTTGTCGGGGAAAGCGCCGGGCATTCACGCCGAACAAAACCTTTGGTCAGCCAGTCCCTGTAGGAAGGAGGAAGCCTATTGTGCGGCAACAACTCATTTATGTCCTCCGCCAAAGGCCCCAAGGAGATCGGATCTGGCCCTAGAAATAGGATTAGCCGCGTCTACATGAAAGGGGGCAGCACATACTTCCTTCCTCCGCGGCAAAGGCCGGGCAGGCAAGGGATGCATTGGGTGGAAGTGGCAGCCTGGCAGTGCAAGCCTGAGCAGGCCCAAGGAAGCACACCAAATACCCCACGAAAGCCGGACAGGACCAGTTCTCTGGCCAGCATAGCCTCACTTACCCATAGTCTTCCTTCCTGGATTTTTAAAAATATTATTTTCCCTTCCAGAAATCAAACCATGCCACTCTTTTCTTTTCTTTTCATTCTTTCCTGTTTAGTTTCAGCATCTACTCCAAGGAATGGGAACAAGAATGGAGGAAGGACACGACAAATACAAACAGAACTTGCTTTAATAAACGCAGCGAATATATATATCAAGAGAGAGAGATTGTTTTTTAAAAAAATCATTTTGTTTTGCGTTCAGTTTCTTTCCATCCTGGGAGTGCTAGCAATGGAGGGAGAGATCTAAATCTTATTTTGAATTCACAGATTGCCATCAGGATTGCAATGGTTTTGACTCAGGAGGAAGAGGAGGAGGAGGAGGAGGAATAATGATGCTGATAATAATAATACTTCATTCTCCTGTCCTTTGAAATAAAGAAAATGAGTGACCATGAATTAAGAGCAGTCAAAATTGCGAACTGAAAGAGAAACTTTTTTTCGTTTGTTGTTCCCTGCCTGCTCCTCCTTCTCCTCCTTCTCTAAGTTGAAGGATACACTGCCCTGTGTCACAAGTTATCTGCTTTGAATTGGATTATTTGCGTCCCCACTGCCAAATAATCTGGGAAAAGGAGATAATCTGGCCCAGCTCACAAGAACTCTTTCTGAGGGACAACAACAGCCAAACAAGGACACAATAATAACAACAGCAAACCCCCCAAGGTTAGGCTCTCCCCTCGCTCCTGCCTTCCTTTGGCCACTCAGCCCCAAACCAATCCTCGGGACAGAAAAAGACCCCTAGGAAAAATGAAAAAGGAAAGGACGTTTCCCAAGCGAAGGGAAAAAGCGCCAACAAACCCAACCAGCGGAGCAGGGACGCCGAGAATCCATCCATCCATCAGTACGACCGTCTTCCTCCCTCCCTCCCTCCCTCCCTCCCTCCCTCCATCTCTCCCTCTTTTCTTCCTTCCATTCCTTTTCCATCTTCCCTCTTGCCTTCTGCACTTTTTTCTTTCCTTCTTTTTCTTCTCTCCTTGCTTCCTTCCTATCATCCCTCCTTCCTTCCTTCCTCTCCATACTTCCTCCCTGGCTCCTTTCTTTCTTTTCTCCATCCCTTCCTTCCTTCCTTTCCACCCTTCTTTTCCCCTTTCCCTCCTTTCCTCTTTCCTTTCTTCCTACTTACCTTCTTCCTTTTTTTCTCCCTCCCTTCAAACTTTCCTTCAGTCCTTCCTTCCATCTCTCATTTTCTCCTCGCCTTCCTTCCCCTCATCCCTCCTTTCTCCCTCCCTTCCTTCAGTCTTTCCTTCCTTGGATCCATCCTGTCCGATTTCGGCCCATTCCGGGCGGGGGGGGGGAGGGTGGTGGGCGCGCGCGTGCCCGTGGGCGCTGGCTACGGCTGGCTGGCTGGCTTGCGCGCCCCCGCCTGTTTGCTTGCCCGCTTGCTTGCGCGCGCCCCCGCGTCCTCCCCCCCCCCCCCCGCGTAATCAGGAGCGCCGCGTTCTCCCGCCAGCGCATTTATCATCCCATTACTGTAACAAACCGGGGGCCCCCGCTCCCTGAAAGGTAAAATGAATTACCGCCGTTAAGCCGTCAATAAAGCCATTTTCCGCCAATGGCTCCGCCGGGGAAGGGAAAGGAAGAGGAGAGAAGAGGAAGGGAAGGAAGGGAAGGGCCTCCTCTTCGTCGCCTTCTTCTTTTTCTTCTTCCTCTTCTTCCTCGCCTTCTTCTTCTTTTTGGTCCTGGGGCGCGCGCGCTTTACCAGCAGCCGAGGAAGGAGGGAAGGGGAGGCCGGGGAGAGGGGAAGGGGAAGGGAAGTGAGGGGGGGGGGGCGTGATGGAGCGCCGTGCCAGGGAATAGTGACAGTGCCGGTGGGCCCCGTTTTATTCGCCGTCGCCTGATGAACGCCAAGCTGATCAGGCGGAATGAAGAGTAATTAAAACCTATAAATTATCTTCGGCGGGCCTCCGCCAAGGCGCCTCTTTGCGGGCGAGATAAGGCGGCGGCGGCGGAGGCCCCCCTTTGACGGCGCTGAAAGGGACCCCGGCGCACAATGGCCGCGCCGCTAAATGGGATATTGATAGGCTCCTAATTAGAATTTAATTAAGTACCCACGCTCGCGCTTGGGATAAAGATTTCAATTTTCCCCCTTTCTTTCGCCTTCCCTTTTTTTCTGGTGCCCCCCCCCCCACACACACACACACATACACTCCGTCCTTTGGCGAACTCAAATATAAATAAAACCCAGTTTTAGGAACTTTGGGGAAGAGGCATTCAAGGAGAGGAGACTGTGGGCGCTAGCTCTCTCTCTCTCTCTCTCTCTCTCTCATATGTATATACTTAAATATTATATGTATAGTTCCTCTCTCTCTCTCTCTCTCTATATATATATATATAATTTAAGTTCACTAGGCACCATATATATGTGGTGCCTAGCGAATTTAAATATAGTGCCTATAGATAGATAGATATAGATATATAGATAGTCGCATATATATAGTTCCTATATATGTAGTGCCTCCCTCTCCCCCCCCTATATGTATAATTTAAGTTCACTAGGCACCATCTCTCTCTCTCTCTCTTATATATATATATATATATATATATAATTTAAGTTCACTAGGCACTATATATATATATATATATATAGCGAGAGAGAGAGAGAGAGAGAGAGAGAGAGAGAGAGAGAGAGGCACTACATATATAGGAACTATATATATGCAACTATCTATATATCTATATCTATCTTTCTATCTATATATATATCCATATCTATCTATCTATCTATGTATCGGCACTATATTTAAGTTCACTAGGCACCACATAGATAGATAGATAGATAGATAGATAGATAGATAGATAGATAGACAGATAGATAGATAGACAGACCGACCTAGTGCCTAGCAAACTTAAATATAAATAAAACCCAGCTTTACGAACTAGGGAAGAGACATTAAATAAGAAGAGTTTAGCCATGGTGAGAACTAGCCATTTAATTCTGGAGTTTTTCAGAAATCTCAGATATATTTGTATGGGTTGGTTTTCTACTGGCCCTGGAAAACTATAAATACAACTCGGTTTTAGGAACTGAGGCTCCTTCCACACCGCTGAATAAAATCCCACATTTATCTGCTTTGAACCGGATAATATGCCAGTGTGTGGACTCAGATATCCGAGGGCCCTTCCACACAACCCTATATCCCAGAATATCAAGGAAGAAAATCCCACATTTTCTGCTTTGAACTGGGATATATGACAGTGTGGACTCAGATAACCTCGTTCAAAGCAGATATTATGGGATTTTCTGCTTTGGTACTGGGTTATATGGCTGTGTGGAAGGGCCCTGGTTGGAGAGGCATCTAGTGAGAGGAGTTTGGATACAATCAGATGCTCAATAGTCAAGTAATTGTGAAGTGTGTGTGAGTTCTGATTCTCAGTGGTTTATAGTGGTTTCGAAGCTGGTCACTGGCGAATCAAAATATAAACAAAATCCACTTTAAGAAACTGGGGAAGGAGCCTGACAGGAGCTTGGATATGGATATCCAATAGTCATTTAATTCTGGGATGTGTGAGGACAGATTCTCAGCTATATATCTGGGAGAGAAAGAGAGAGTTGGCCTTATAGTGGTTTTGAACTTGGTTCCTGGTGATCTAAAATATAAGGAAACTGGGTGGAAATGCATTAAGTGAGGCTGAATCTACACTGCCCTATATGCCAGGATCAGATCCCAGATTATCTATCTGTGTAGAGTAGTATAATCTGGTTCAAAGCAGATAAATTTGCATCAGATCCTGGGATATAGGGCTGTGTAGATCCAGCCTGAGAGGAATTTGGGCACGGTCGGATGTTCAACGTGCATTTAATTTTTGAGTGTGTAGGGACTGAGTCTCAGGTGTATATGGTAAGTTGGTTAGAGTGTTGTTTGATATTGATTTCTGGAGATCTAAGACATAAATAAACCCAAGTTTTAGATATTACGTGGGAAAAGATTCGATGAGAAAACTTTGGACTTGGTCAAATATTGAGCAGTCATTTAATTTTGGGATCTTCGAGTACTAAATCTCAGGTATGAGCTGCTTTGATAGTGGTTTTGAAACTCGGGCTGAGAGCCCCTCCACACAGCCATATAACCCAGAATATTAAGGCAGAAAATCCCACAGTACTGTCATAGATCCCAGTTTAAAAGAGATCATGTGAGATTTTATGCAGCTGTGTGGAAGGGGCCTGGGTGAACTAAAATACAAATAAAACCCAGTTTGGGGTTTTATTTGTATTTTATTTGTATTTTTAGAGAAGAGGAATTAAATGAGAAGAATGTAAGCACGGTCAGATGTTGAACACTCAGGGCCCTTCCACGCTATCCTCTATCCCAGAATATCAGGGCAGAAAATCCCACATTATCTGAGTGTGGACTCAGATATCCAAGTTCAAAGCAGATATTGTGGGATTTTCTGCCTTGATATTCTGGGATATAGGACTGTATGGAAGGGCCCTCAGATATATGCCTACTTAAAATGAAACAGACATGGTTTTGCAGTGGTTTTGAATGTGAACTAAAATATAACTAAACCCCAGTTTTAGGATCTAAGTGGGAGGGTACTAAACTAGAGGAGTTTGGACATTGGGTGCGTGAATCTGGGCCCTTCCATATAACCACATAACTCAGAATATCAGAGAAGAAAATCCCACAATATCTGCTTTGCACTGAGGTCTCTGAGTCCACACTGCCATATATTTCAGTTCCAAGCAGGTAATGTGGGATTTTATTCAGCTGTGTTGAAGGAGCCTGAGATATAATGTACATATATCGGTTTGATAGTTATTTTTGAAACTGGTCCCTTCGCAGCTATTCCTGAAATAAGTCTACTAAGACTTTTTTAATGTGCGAAGGAAACCTTTCTTGGGATCCCAAGGGGCCCTTCCACACAGCCCTATATCCCAGCATATCAAGGCAGAAAAACCCACATTACCTGAGTGTGGACTCAGATAACACAGTTCAAAGCAGCTATTGTGGACTTTTCTGCCTTGATATTCTGGGTGCCTTTCCACACAGCCTTCTATCTCAGAATATCAAGGCAGAAAAACCCACAATATCTGCTTTGAACTGGGTTTTCTGAGTCCACATTCAGAAAATGTGGTATTTTCTACCTTGATATTCTGGGATATAGGGCTATGTGGAAGGGCCCAAGAAAAAATGTCTAAAAATGTTGGCAATTCCTCCGTCTTTCTTTGTTTCCTTCTTTATCCCGCCTTCAATAGCAGAACAGGCGCAAGAAGCACAAAATGGAAAGGGCCCGAATTGTCAATTACAAATCAATTTCTAAACTAGGAAGGAAGGGGGGGGGGCTATTAAGCCGGTCACGTGGTGCAGAGGTTTTCCTCTCCCCCTCCTCTTCCTCTTCCACCAGGCAAACAGCTTCGGAGGGGCTTTCCTCTTCCACCCACGAGTGTTTATGGACCCCTGCAACCGGCGTGGAGGCCTTGGGAAAGGAGCCACTCAGGCTCATAAATCGCCACCCCGGCGCTTCGGCGAAGAGTGTGACGCCTGTGAAAACAGAAAGAAAGGAAAAACCACCCCATCCATCCTCGCAGAGAGTGGAGCATGTCTGCCATAAATGTGGACGAAACGTCAGAAGAGAATGCTTCTGGAACATGGCCGTACAGTCTGGAAAACTCACAAGCAACCCAGTTGCGATCTTCCTGAACGGTGTGATGTTCGCCGTGGCCTTTGCAAACAGTGCACGGTGAGCCTTTCAAAAAGGAAGAATATCCTCCAGGTTCCAAGAAATAGCCTCTTTGGAACATAAACAGAAGGGGAAAAAGAAAGACAAAATACCCGTCTTGGAGGCGATCCGTACAAAAAAAAGAGTATTTTTTGCAGAAGGAACCGTTTCCGCCGCCTTGGAAGACAAAAAAGAAGAGGGAAAAGAGAGAAGAAGAGCGGTACCAGCCTTCAAGGTGAATGCCTTGTTGCAGAACTCTGCGCCGCCAAGAAACAACAGCAGATCTAGCTTGTTTTAGAATCTGAATAAACTCACTCTAGGATGGTCCGGATTGGTGTGATTATTAGTTTTGATTCTGGGTTTGCGGGGTTTTGGAGGGCGAGAGGTTTGGGTGCTAGTCGCTCAGCGTCGCCTAAAGTCCTCAGTTCATCCTCGTTGGGTTTGGTGACCGAGGTTTGGGGGAGAATGTTATTAAATAGGTCCTTCCCCTGCAAAGGATTCGCGGGCTCCTTCCAAGCTCACCTGTTCAGGTATTAAATCGAATGGAAGAGAAGGGCTGCCGCTCTTGGAAAGAGCCGAGGCTTGGTATTCACCCCAGGCGTTGCAGAGGGAGCACGACAAAACGAAACGGGCTCCATGCCGATTGTTTTCAATGGCAGGCAAGGAAACGACAAGAACCTTTCACACTAGAGAATGAATCCACTTTAAATCTGGTTTCTGCTTCCTGCAGAATTCTGAGGTTTGTAGTTCAGGGAAGTAGATTTTAACAGCCTCACTAAGCTACAAACCCCAGAATTCTGCAGGAAGCAGAAACCGGGTTTTGAGTGGATTCATTCTCTAGTGTGCTGAGCGAAGAACCCAGTGAACGACTCAGTGGTCAAGGCTGTGTTGGCGAACTGTCAGCTCAGAGGAACCCAGGCAATTCTTGCGATGTGCCCTGAAGTCCGTTCTAACTTATGGCGGTCCTCTCGTAGGTTTTGCTCTGGCGAGATGTGTTCAGGCCTTCCTCTGAGGCCGAGAGAGTGTGACTTGCCCAGTGGGTTTCCATAGTCGAGGGGGATTCAAACCTTGGCCGCCAGAGCTGCAATGTAAAGCTCAAAACACTGCCCAATGCTCTCGGATACATTTCCTCGTTTGAAAACCAGTCGAACTGGGAAATTCGGGCTTTTAGTGAGTGCATAGACTTGTCACAAGCCAGCTTGAGATCTCTTTTTGCCCATACTCCTCCATACCTTTCTTCCTCTGGTTTCAAAGGGGCTTCCTCTAAGGTCCACATATGCCTAGGTATATAATGTAGTCTTTGGGCTTTGAGCAACCATTAAACTCACAAAGGAATGTCACGCATTGGGTCTAGAAAGAGCTCACCGCTGGTTTAACAACAACAACAACAACAACAACAACAACAACAACTTTATTTACAACCGGCCCTATCTCCCCAAAGATATATCTTTCTTCAAATATAGACACTTTAGAATAATAATAATAATAATAATAATAATAATAATTTATAACCCTCCCTATCTCCCCAAGGATATATTTTTCTTCAAATATGGAAACTTAACAACAACAACAATACTTTATTTATAATTCTCCCAATCTCCCCAAGGATATGTTTTGCTTCATATATAGAAACTTAATAATAATAATAATAATAATAATAATAATAATAATTTATTTATAACTCTCCCTACCTCCCCAAGGATAGATTTTTCTTCAAATATGGAAACTTAATGATAATAGTACTTTATTTATAACCCTCCCTATCTCCCCAATAATATGTTTTGCTTCACATAAAGACACTTAATAATAATAATAATAATAATAGAAGAAATAATAATATTTTATTTATAACCCTCCCTGTCTCCCCAAGAATATGTTTTGCTTCACATAAAGGCACATAATAATAATAATAATAATAATAATAATAATTTATTTATAAACCGCCCTATATCCCCAAGGATATATTTTTCCTTAAGTATAAAAACTTTAGTTGTAGCATTTTGCAATGAATGAGGAGGAGGAGGAGGGGAAAGAGGAAGGCTTCTATTAGATGTGATTATTATTATTATTATTATTATTATGCACAGAAGTCACACAAGCATACATACAAGTTCTCTCTCGGAGTTTGGAAAAGTTCTTTATGGCGTTGATTGGACATATTTTTATTTTCCTTGATTGGGGAAGAAGAGCTTCAAATGCAAAGATCTTCCCTCGGCAAGAAGGCAAAGGCGAGAGAGAGAGAGAGAGAGAGTGTGTGTTGAGCAAAGGATGCGCCAAAGGGAGAGTATTAGAAACCTCTCCTTCTCTTTCTCTCGGAATTAGCCAAACCCCTCGGCTAATCTATCTGCAAAGTTCCGAGGCAGCTTATTGGCTGACGTCAGGGGCGTCACAGAATTCCCCTGCTCCTGATTGGCCCTTTCCACGTGCGGGCCATCCTCACGTGCTTCCGGTTGGAAAGGAAAAAAAGTGTGGCTGAGCGATTTTTTTAGGGAGAGTTTGTGGCAAGATCGGAGCTGTCAGAGATTTTTTTTTTGGCGCGCGGGGGGGGTTTGCCTTTATTTATATATATAATATAAATATATATTAAGGCGAAGCGCAGAAGGAAGGAAAGATTGAAGGCGGGGTGTAGATTCAGGGGCTGAGGAAGGAGAGAAGGTAGAAGAGGAAGGGAGGAGGAAAAACAAGAAGGATTAAAAATACGGAATGCACGTGCGATCCGGCGATTAAATCCTCCTCCTCCTCCTCCGCGGGCAAAGCCGAGCCTGACACTTGGGGGAAAGCCCCGCCAGAGGATGGGTCGATGGTGAGGAAGACTTTGGGGGAGGGGGCGGGGTTTTGAGGGGTGCTGGTGGTCTTTGCTTCCCCTCTTTTAGCCCCCCTCCCTTTTTTGGGGAGAAAGGGGGAGCCCAGAGAGAGAGAGCGAGAGAGAGAGAGAAATATAACTGCAAAAAAAGGGGGCGAATCGCTCCAAATGGATCTCTCTCTCTAGACCCCCTGCTCCGAGCCAACAAGTGGATTTGGTTTTGCCTTGGACACTCGGGCGGTGCTTTTGTTTTTGTTTTCCCTGAAGAAGAAGCTTACAATTGAATTGGAAGCAAGGGGAAGAAGAAATCAGCACCACTGCCGTCCGGAGAAGGAGGGAAGAAAACAGAAACACAGAGAGAGAGAGAAAGAGAGAGAGAGACAGAGCCAAGCCTGGCGCTTTCCGGCGGAGGTGGCGGCTGACTATGGAAGAGCAGGCGGACCCTAAAAGCCAGCGAGAGCCTGCTCCCACCACCACCACTACCACCAGCAGCGCCACCAGCAACACCAGTACCGCCGGCAGCACCAGCAGCAGCGATGGGGAAAGCCTCCCGGTCTCTCCCAGCAGCACGGGAAGCGGCCACCCGCCCTTGTCTCCCGCCGCCGCGCCCTGCCTCGTCTCGGTGGCCCATCATCATCCCCACCACCATCACCACCACCACCAGCACCACCAGCATGCCCTCCAAGCGCAACAACGTCCGCCGCCGCCGCCTCCTCCTCCTCCGCCACAACGCACCACCAACTTCTTCATCGACAACATCCTGAGGCCGGACTTTGGCTGCAAGAAGGAGCAGCAGCAGCAGCTCTTGATCCTCTCTGGAGGAGGAGGAGGAGGAGGAAGTGGAGGAGGAGGAGGAGGAGGCCGGGAGAGAGACCTAGACCGCGCGGGCAGCTCAGGTAGAGAAAACGTCAACCCACTGCTGGGGGGCAGGACCCCCAACCCGGCCTCCTCCTCTTCCTCCTCCTCCTCCTCCTCGGTGCTCCTTAGCACGGAGTCAGAGACGGGCCCCTCAGCCATCGGCTCCACCGCCGCCTCCAAAGCCAGCCCCACCGCCAAGCCCCCTTCCTCCTCCTCCTCCTCTTCCTCCTCCTCTTCCTCCTCCTCCTCCTCTTCCTCCTCCTCCTCCTGCTGCTCGGAAGGCAGCGGACCTCACCCGGCGAACTATGGGGAGCACGCCAACCCGGCCATCCTGCTCATGGGCTCCAGTAATGGAGGGTCCGCCGTGGGGGCCAAGGGCGACGGGAAGCAGCCGCTGGTTTGGCCGGCCTGGGTTTACTGCACGAGGTATTCAGACCGACCGTCCTCCGGTAAGAATCCCTCCTCGGAGAAAACCCGCCTCGCCCCTCGCCTCCCCCTTCCCTTCCTTGCCCTGCTCGCTTCGCCCCTTCGCCTCCAGCCCCCATGGAGAAACCGAGCCAGGCCTCCCCCTTCCCGGCGCCCTGCTTGCTTGGCCCTTCCCGCTCCCTCCCTGTCTTTGAGTCCTGTCCTTGTCACCGGTGGGGGGCGGGGGTACAAGTTCCTTTTGCCCCCGAGGAGACCTGTGGGGTGTTGATTTGAAAAGGGGGAGCCCCAAAGAAGAAACAACAAGGCCACTCCGCCATCTGCCCATCCTGCTTCTTCCCTGGATTAGAGAGTGTCCAAGGGCACTTCCACGCAGCCCTATCTCCCAGAATATCGAGGCAGAAAAATCCCACAATATCTGCTTTGAACTGGGTTATCTGATGGGAATTCCTGCCTTGTTATTCTGGGATATAGGGCTGTGTGGAAGGCCCCAAAGTCCAAACTCAGATAATGTGGGATTTTCTGCCTTGTTATTCTAGGATATAGGATCAGTTTTGCCCTTTTCAACCTGTTTTATTTCCTCCCAAGTTTATCACGATGGCCCGGGTCTCAGGGCTCGGTTGAGAGGTAGCGTCCACACGCCCTTGTTATGCATTTATTCTTCTTTTAAGAAGGATCTGTATCATAGAAGAGACCCATGGGATGCAAAAAGGATGCAAAAGGGATGCAAAAGGGAAGACCGTCTTCTAGACAAAGCTGTGCTTACTAGGGCCCCGTTTAGACTAACCATTGAGTGCCATTCGTAGCTATTTTCAAACTCCCACCAAAAAGAGGAATGAACACAAGAAAGCCCATACGCATCACTGCTTTGCAGTTTGTGCCGTCACTTTCGGGGCCTCACACTCGATCCAGGATTTCCTAAGCATTTTCCAGAATACTGGTTGGAAAAAAAGCATCAAATGACTTTAGAGGCCAATGCTTTCCCCGCCATTGTAGAATTTTTTTTAAAGGCTTTAAATTGAAATTTTAAAATAGATGTGTTGTCGAACGCTTTCATGGCAAGAGTCCCTAGGTTGCTGTGAGTTTTCCGAGCTGTATGGCCATGTTCCAGAAGCATTCTCTTCTGACGTTTCGCCCACATCTATGGCAGGCATCCTCAGAGGTTGTGAGGTCTTTTGGAAACTCGACAACAAACTCTAACCACAACAAAGACGACAATGTAGTGGGTGCATAGAGACCTCACAACCTCTGAGGATGCCTGCTATAGATGTAGGCGAAACGTCAGGAGAGAATGCCATTACAACCCGGAAAACTCACAGCAACCCAGTTAAAATAGATGGCTTGAGAAGGCCCAACGGGGAAACGCTCCATGCAAAGATCTGCTCGGGAGACGGAGACCAAATCCCTCGTATTTCCAAGCTACGACTCCTTCCTTGTTCCGGGCGCAGGCCTTTTCATATTTAATATATCCATCACAATACTTTATTTAATAGATAATAATATATATGTCCAGGCTTCTGCCTTTTCGAAGCGTGTTGAGGTGACCCGAGAGGCTTTTTAAGGCTTTGAGATTAATGAGACTCCCGCATTGAGGAAGGTATTGAGAATCAGGGCGAGGGATCTTGGCCCTTGGTCCCTCCTCAGGCCCAGGAATAGTGTGTTGTGTGCGTGTGGGGTTGTTTATTTTTCATTCCAAAGGAAGAAAACCAAGCCGTATTTTTATTTTCGAAAACTATTATTTATCTGTCTCTTATCAGTCTACATTTCTGGCTATCATCACCCCCATAATCATCATTAGAAAGGCTTTTGATTTCAAGGGGTCGGGTGGCTTCTTGCCGAGGCGCCGTTGCCGACGGAGGCCTCTCCTGTGCTGCCTTTTCCTATTTTGGTCGAGCTCCGAAAGGGCCTTGTGTGCTAGGAAAGGGCCGAAAAAGAGAAAGCGGAGGGGGGCTTGGATGTGTGTGTCTGGCGGGAGAGAGAAGGACCAAACGGAGAAGAGAAAGGACGCCGCCGCCAAGGCAGCCGAGGCCTCTTCCACGGCTCTTTCTGTCTTTTTCTCGCGAAGGAAAATCCAGGCCCCGGGGCCTTGGCTGCCGTCTCCCTCCGAGCCTGAAGGGGCTTCCTTCGGCCTTTCGTCTTCCCTTTCCGAGAAAAGGGACCGAGCGGCCTTGGCTTCATTCCTCTCCTTAGGCCGCTCCGGGGAGGATTTCCAAGCCGAAGGAGAGCAGGAGGGTTGGCGAAGGGAGGAAGGCCAGGCCAGGCCAGGGGAACCTTTCCCCGTCTTTGCCCCGGGGCCACAGCCAAGCCACGAGGCTCGCCCGAGCGGAGGCCCGGCCCTGAGGCGGGAGGCTGGGAAGACAGGCTGCGAAGAGATGGAGGGAGAGGAGAGCAGGGATGGATGGATGGATGGAGGAAGGAAGCAAACAGGGAGTCTGGAGCCCAGCGAAGACGAGCTCCAAAGCGCCCCAGGCCTCTTCCTCTAGCTGGCCTAGGACGGCCCTGCTTTCTCCCTCCCTCCCTCCTTTCCTTCTCTCTCTCCTTCCTTCCTTCCTTCCTTCCTTCATTCATTCATTCATTCCTATCTTCCTTCTTTCTTTCATTCTCTTCCTTCTCTCCTATTCTTTCCTTCCTACCCTACCCTTCATTTTATCTTCCTACCTTATTCACTTTCTTCCTTTTCTTTTCTCCTTCCTTCCTATCTTCCCTCCTGTCTTCTCCCTTTTTTATTTCCTTCTTTTATTCGCCTCTTCCTTCTTTTCTTCTCTCCTTCTCTCTTTCCTTTCTTTCCTTTTGCTTTTCTCCTTCCTTCCTATCATCCCTCCTTTCTTCTCCCCTCCTTTCTCTCCTTCCCTCCTTCTTCCGTTAGTCTCTTTTTTCTTTTCTTTTTTCTTCTCTTTTTTCTTTTTCTTCTCCCCTTCCTTCCTTCGTCTCTTCCTTTCTTTTATTCTCTCCTTCTCTCTTTCCTGTCGTCACTTTTTCTTCTCTCCTTCTTTCCTTCCTTCCTATAATCCCTCCTTCCTTCTCCCCTCCTTTATGTCCTTCCTTTCTTTTCTTCTCTCCTTCTCTCATTCCTTTCTTCTTTTTTCTCGCCTTCCTTCCTTCCTTTCATCCCTCCTTCCTTCTCCCCTCCTTTCTCTCCCTCCCTCCTCCCTTCGTCTTTTCCATTCTTTTCTTCTCTCCTTCTCTCTTTCATTTCTTCTCTCCTTCTTTCCTTCCTTCCTTCCTTCCTTCCTCCCTTAGTCCCTTCCTTCCTTGGTCCCTTCCTTCCTTTCCTCCTCCTCCTCCTCCTCCTCCTCTCTCCCTCCCTCCTTCCCTTCTTCCGGACCAGCCATTGATCCCTCCTGTCCCTCTATCAGCACCCGCCATCTCCTCGTTGACCCCCCCCCCCCTTTCGCCTGGAAAACGCCGAAAAGCCACTTTGATGGGCTGGATGGCGGCTGGGGCAGTGATTGAGCTGTCAGCGCCGGTTTCAAGGGTCCGGTCAGAGTGGACACCTCCCAGCCCAGGCGCCTTCCCCCCATTTCCAAATGGAAAATTAAAAAAGGAAAAAATAAAAAAGCCCACCCCGCAACAAGGGCCGCTCTTTCTTTCCCTCGGGAGACCAGCGAGTGCTGGGTTTTCCATCCAGGACAATCGTGGCCTTCTCCGGCCTCCTTTTTCAGGCTGGATCTTCGCTGCTGTAGAATGCCGTTTGAATCGGCATTATATGGTCGTCGCAGACCTATATATCGTCGTTGAACCGCATTAAATGCGTCTATAAGGACAGATTTAAACTGTATGATAAGGCAGTGTTAGTCAAACTTCAGCTCTCCTGAATTCCCCCACAAGAGGAAATCAGTCCGTGGAAATCCCAAGAATCCAATGGGTCTAGTAGGAAACTAACTACAGATAGGGCTCGGATCCGAAGAGCGGAATGAAGGGATTGGTATTCCCAGCAGTCCCACTATCCCCTCCCAGCCCACGTCCCATCTGGTCTCTTCTTGAACTATGGGTCTTGCATTTCCCCCCAAAGAAAGGGGGCCGGGGAAGAGAGAGAGAGAGAGAATGGGCGAGAGATGGAGGAAAGGCCTTTAGGAAACCTCTCAGGATTGTCTCTTATTTTTGTAAGCGAGAAAAGGGGCGGAATAATAATAATAATAATTCTGTGGTAGCTGAGAAATGGAATTATTGGTACCAGAAACTGAGAGAAAATGATACAGGCTTAAAAATGTCTAGTAGGCGTTTGTTTTGAAAAAAGCTGGGTCTCCTTTCTCGGGTTTCCCTATTTTTAAAAAAACCATTTTTAGTGGCCGGAGCATCTCTTTCGAGTCCTAGGAGTCTTTGACACTGGGAATCCCTCTATCTATCTATGTATCTATCTCATCTATGCATAGAAGGTTTTGTTTTACGGAGGGAGGAGAAATCCTCCCCAAAAGAAACAACACCCCACGAATAGAGGCTTCTTTTCTTGAATGCTCGCAACCTTAAAATACGAAGCCCTCGATCCGTGTTTCCTCTCCTAAAATAATCTGTATTACGATTTTATTACTTCGAAAACATTTGCAATAGATTTTGAAATAATTCGTAATGTGATTGTAAAATTCTCTATACAAGGCACACACGTTCTGATTGTGGACGTTTCTCTGTATTTATCTATATATTGAGGATGAAAAAGAAGTAACATAGATGTATGACGTGTATGGATGTATAATTGCTTGTTCATATTACAAATGAATATCTATATAATATATGTGTGTTAAGCTGTGATGCGTATGGATGTCTAATTGCATATCCATACTGCAAATGATTGTATGTGTATGTGTACACATAAATACATGCACATTTCCAGCACCACACAGATCAGAGCTTTGCATTGAATGAGTGTATCTGAGCCTGAGCAAGGAAGGGAAGCTCTTCGAGGCTTCTCTCCAGAGTCCACGCGTGGGGCTCCTCGCTTGGAAACGGTTTTGCGGCTGAAACCTGCCTTGCCCGGTCTTTTTGCAAACAGACCGTTGAAAGATCGAGAAGAGGCCCTGGAGCATCATTTCGGATAGGACAAAGGGTCCCTGAAAGACCCTCCAGTCGGGTTTGGGCAAGAGGACAACCGAGATATGTGGCTGGCTGTGAACCTGCGAGGAGGTTTATTAAGGAGAAGGGAGTAGGTTTCGGGCCAGAGGTTGGAAACCCCCCCCCCCCTCTGTGAATGTGTATGTATATGTGTGTATATAATATGAACACACACACACACGTATATTTGTATGTATGTGTATGTAGATGTATCTATGTAGAGAGATATAGGACCCTTCCACACAGCCCTATATCCCAGAATATCAAGGGAGAAAATCCCATATTGCCTGAGTGTGGACTCAGATAACCCAGTTTAAAGCAGATATTGTGGGATTTTCTGCCTTGATATTCTGGGATAGAGACCTGTGTGGAAGGTCCCTGGCTTATCTGAGTCCACACTCAGATAATATGGGATTTCCTGCCTTGATATTCTGGGATATAGGCCTGTGTGGAAGGACGCATAGAGATACAAACTGAAATAAGAGATCGTGCAAAAAAGTAAAGGCTAAGCTTTCTACAAAAGAGGCACAACAGCAGTCCCCAAGTGTACTAAAACTATCAAGCAGTAAAAGCACTAGGGAAAGCAGACTATTGCAGCACATACATGTTTGTTTGTATGTGTGTGTGTGTATGCATACAGGTATATGCATGTGTGTGTGTGTATATATATATATATGAATAGATGTGTATATATGTATACATATGCATATGTATGTGTTTGTATATATATGTGTGTGTGTGTCTAGATATACATGTGTATATATGTGTTTGCATATATATATATGTGTGTGTGTGTGTATATATATATATACACGTGTTTGTATATATATGTGTATATGTATATATGTGTGTGATATATATATATATATACACCTTTATGCTCAAGACAGTCGCAACTGACGTCAGGAGAGAATGCTTCTGGAACATGGCATATGTATGTGTTTGTATATATATGAGTGTCTATATATGTGTGTATATACATGTGTAGATATGTGTTCGTATATATATATACAAACACATATATACACATGTATATATATAATTGTATATATACATGTGTATATATGTGTTTGTATATATATGTGTGTTTGTATATATATATGTGTGTGTGTGTGTGTGTGTGTATGTGTGTGTGTGTGTATATATATATATATATATATATATATATATATACACCTTTATGCTCAAGTTAATCACAACTGAAGGGAAACCTCGGAGCCGGGAGGGTGGAAGAGTTGACGGGAGGATTCCCCGCAGGGCCCAGGCTTTCCCACCCAAGATGGCTCCTTTCCCAGCTTCGCTCCTCGCGGCTCGAAAGGCTGCCTCTCCTCGGCCTCCGCCTCAACCTGGCGGCCCTGAGGCGCCCACGGTTTCGCGTGGGGTGGGTGGGTGAGAGAGTAGGCGCGGGGGCCTGTGTTAGAAGAGGGAGAAGGGGCTGCTTTCTGAAGGGAACGGGGCTGGGGTGGGCTTTGGCCTCCAAGCCCCCTCCTCTGGCTCAGCAGATGGAGCGAAGAAGAGTCACTTGTTCTTACAGTTCGGAGGAGGAGGAGGAAAAGTCTGCGGGAGAAAGAGACCCCGAGTTGCTCCTTCTCCTTTCCAAACTGCTCCTTCGTGCAAGCAGTAGGAAAAGGAGACTCCGAGGCAAGTGGCTTCCTGTTGGAGCCACCCGATTTCCCCAGATTTAGAATGTCGCGAGTGTGGCTGGGTGGAAAAAGAGAGTAGTCGCCAAAACAAGGCGCTCGAAAGGCCCAGAGGCAGGCGAAGGGGGATGAATGTACTATTTGCTTACCCTCGTGGTAAGGTTAGACTCTGCCCTTTCCCCACCCACAATAACAACAACAGGGGAGGGGGAGGAGGGCTAAACCCACTCACTTTGTTGATTTAGGATCCACTCTTTCCCCCAAAGTAGAGTAAGCGCCTCTTGCTGCGCCTTTGCAAAGCGCGGGGGGGGGGGGGGGGGTCAGAGTCGATCTCGTTTGCTTTTTATTACATACACACAGAAAATATGCCACGCACAAAAAGAAGAAACCACCCCATAATAATAATAATAATAATAATAATAATAATAATAAGTCTCCCCTGAATTGGCAGACGAATCATCCCTTCCATAGCTTTCAAGGGAGTTTAGTCACAGAAAAGGTTTGGAAAAGTTATGACGTCGGGACTCTCAAGAGAGAGGACTTTGGCGAGATTTCCCCTCCCCCCCGCCCTCAAATATCTTCTGGAGTTGCTCAGACTCGCCATCCATTTTTCTCCACTGTGTAAAGAATCGGCCAGAAAGGACTGAACTTGACGGCAGTCAAATTCTTCGGCATTGAGCGCGGTGTCTTCGGAGAAAACTTCTCTCCGTTTCCTTCTTTTCTTTGCCTTCCTTCCTTTCTTTTCTTCTTCGAGTTCCTTCACTCACGCCCTTCTTGGAGGGAGGGAGGGAGGGAGGGAGGGAGGGAGGCAGGGAGGAAGAGCTGGCGGCGTTGGGTCGAGATGTGGGCCTGCTTCAGGCCTCCTAGGCCCAGCCACCATCAACCCGCCTGTGTTTGCGTGGATGTGTGAATGTGAAGGTGTGAGAAAAGGAGAGGGTCAAGGAAGAGTCGGGAAAGCAAATAGTGTATCTTCGGGATCAGCTTGGAAAGGCCAGGGATCCCAAAAGCAGCTTTGTACTCCTCAGATCCCCGTTTTAGGGAGGTCGTATAGTTTACTCCGGCCCCTTCCAGACAGCTGAATACAATCCCACATTATCTGCTTTGAACTGGAATATATGGCAGTGTGGATTCAGATATTCCAGTTCAAAGTAGATACTGTGGGTTGTTCTGCCTTGATATTCTGGGTTATATGGCTGTGTGGAAGGGCACTGCCTTGTATGCATAGCCGCAGCTTGTGTCTAGACGCTTGGTTTCCTTTTTGCATTGAAGAGACAGGATCTGATCTAGCCACGCTGTGTCCAGAGTGTGATCAAGCCCATTCAAAATGTGCAAATACTTTGCTACCCCCATATATAGAGGCAGATCTAATAGGAAATAATAATAATAATCCGACACATAACCCGTTATTTTTTCGAACCGAAACCAAAATTACAGAAGGAAAACCGTGTTTATTATTTTTGTAGACTTCCACTTGATAGATATTTGAAAAATTTTCTCCTGCTTGTTCTAATGGCAATGACATTTCCTTGTGGGTGTCCCTTCTTGTGGAACCTGTGTGCAAACTACAGGGCAGAATTAATGCAGTATGACACCGTTTCAGCTGCTATGGAATCATGGGAGATTTAGTGAGGGACCAACACTCTTTCGACTTGGAAGAGGCCACAAGAGCCACCCAGCACATCCTCTTTCCATGCAGGAGCATACTATCGATTATTCGGCAGAGAAAGGTCAATAGCTCATCATACCACAACTCCCACGATTCCACAGAATCCAGCCATGGGAATCAAAATGCATGAATTCTAGTGTAGATGCACCCTTGGTTACAGATGCTCTGCACCCTGTAGTCCAGGATCAGTCCGGCAATGATGATGCACCCTTGGTTCAACTGTGCCATTAACTGTTGTGGCTCAATGCTGTGGGATCCTGGGATTTGTAGTTTGGTGAGGCACCAGTACTCTTTGCCAGAAAGGATTAAGTACCTTATAAAAATACAACTCCCAGGATTTCATACCATTGAGCCATCACAGTTAAAGTGGTGTCAGACTGCATTAATTCCACAGGCATGGGCAAACTTCGGCCCTCCAGATCAGGCATGGGCAAACTTCGGCCCTCCAGGTGTTTTAGACCCCCAACTCTCAGAAATCCTAGCCATCTTACCAGCTGTGGGAGTTGAAGTCCAAAACACCTGCAGGGCCGAAGTTTGCCCATGCCTGGCTGAAATGCACCCCTTGACTTATAATGTTTTCTCAAGGAGAGATATAGCATAGATGCATCCTTGGTTCAGCTGCACCATTTGCACTTTGACACTCTATGTGTCAGTCTGGGAAAGTTTTGTCGTGCCCCTTTCCCTTTATGCCCTAAGCAGGTGCTTATTTTTCTTAATGGTTATTCCAGCACAGGGTGTTTGCTCCCCATATAGGTGCAACCTTGGTTCAGTTGGACCACTTCCATTTTTGCATTCTGTGGTCCATTACAGTGCCCCTCCCCTTTTCTCCTTGTTACCCTAAGGAGGGGCTTCTTTTACTTGATCCAGCCTTGTGTGTGTGTAGATCATGTAGGTGCACCCTATGGTCCATGGTCAATCCAACAATTCATTATTGTTATTATTAAGATGAATTCTTGGTATTATTATTATTATTAAGATGCACTTACATTTCTGCAGTCTATGATCAATCCAGCACTCTTGGTCCAGCTGTCCCATTTGCTCTCTTGCACACTATAGTCCATGGTCAATCTGGTTATTATTATTATTATTATTATTATTATTATTTATTAGTTCAGCTGTATCATTTTCACTTTTGCGCCATATGTTTCATGGTCAATCCAGCAATAATAATAATAATAATAATAATAATAATAATAATAATACAATTCTGATGCATCATTGGTTCAGCTGTACAATTTGCACTTTTTCACCCTATAGTCCGTGGTTAATCTGATGATGATGATGATGATGATCATCATCATCATCATCAAGATGCCCCATTGGTTCAGCTTATGCCACTTGCACTATTGCACCCTGTGGTCTATGGTCAATCTGGCTGTTGTTATTATTATTATGCCCAGTTGGTTCAACTGTACCATACAGGCCTGCACAACCTGTGACCCTCCAGATGTCTGGGACTCAAACTCCCAGAAGCCCTAGCCAGCTTGTCCAATGGTTAGGAATTCTAGGAGCTGAAGTCCAAAACATCTGGAGTGCCACAGGTTGTGCAGACACCTGGCTGCTATTATTGTTATTATTATCATTGCACTGTGTAACAAATTTGAAAAAAAAATCTTTTCCTGGTTTGAAAGTGTTACTTCCTATTTAACTGTGTGGTGCTTACTTTGAAAGTGGTTGTTATTCTCCAAAAACTTCGTTTTTGTGGCTGCACAAACTATATTGAATTGGTTGAGCCTCTATGGGATATTCATTAAAAAAACTATAGCAACATGTGCTGAAGGATGTGGCACAAAAACAAAGTTTTTGCAGTTTAATAGTTTTTCCACATGTTTTTTTAAATGAAAGAACCAATTAGGAAATGACATTGATAACCTAGGAACAAAATCGTGTTACATAGTATTGTTGTTGTTGTTGTTGTTGTTGTTATGATCCATTGGTTCAGCTGTACCACTTGCACTTTTTGCACCTTATGGACCATGATCAATCCAGCCTTTGGGATATTGTGAGTTTTCCGGGCTGTATGGCCATGTTCAAGAAACATTGTCTCCTGATCTTTCACTCATATCTATGCCAGGCATCCCCAGAGGTTATGAGGTCATCACAGGCACCCCCAGAGGTTGCGAGATCTTCACAGGCATCCCCAGAAATTGTGAGGTTCTCACAGGCATCCCCATAAGGTCCTGAGGTCCTCACAGGTATCCTCAGAAGGTCCTGAGGTCTTCAGACATTGTGAGGTCTGCACAGGCATCCCCAGAAATTGTGAGGTCCTCACAGGCATCCTCAGAGGTTGTGAGGTCCTCACAGGCATCCTCAGAAGGTCCAGAGATCATCACAGGTATCCTCAGAAGGTCCTGAGGTCCACACAGGCATCCCAGAGGTTGCGAGATCTTCACAGGCATCCCCAGAAATTGTGAGGTCCTCACAGGCATCCCCAGAAGGTCCTCACAGGCATCCTCAGAAGGTCCTGTGGTCCTCACAGGCATCCCCAGACATTGTGAAGTCCGCACAGACATCCCCAGAGGTTGAGAGATCGTCACAGACATCCCCAGAGATTGTGAGGACCTCACAGCCCCTGAGGATGCCTGCCATAGATGTGGGCAAAACGTCAGGAGAGAATGCTTCTAGTACATGGCCATATAGCTCGGAAAATTCACAACAACCCCTTGATTCGGGTAATGAAAGACTTCGACAACAACTGCAGCCATTGATAATGGTTTAGCTGCACCAATGGTCAATCTGGAAGATTTCTGCGGTGCCCCCCCCCCCTTTATTTTCCCCTCGAGGCGCATGGCTTGTTGTTCCCTGTGAGTGTGTGTGTGTGGGCCCCTGCTGCCCTTCCTTCCTTCCTTCCTTCCTTCCGGTGGTGGGGCCTGGGTGGTGGCGCGCGCTCGTCCGCCCCTTGTTCCCTCCTCGTGCTGACTGCCTCTGCTGTCCTTAGGGCCCCGCACGCGGAAGCTGAAGAAGAAGAAGAACGAGAAGGAGGACAAGCGGCCGCGGACGGCCTTCACGGCGGAGCAGCTGCAGAGACTCAAGGCGGAGTTCCAGGCCAACCGGTACATCACGGAGCAGCGGCGGCAGACCTTGGCCCAGGAGCTGAGCCTCAACGAGTCCCAGATCAAGATCTGGTTCCAGAACAAGCGGGCCAAGATCAAGAAGGCCACGGGCATCAAGAACGGCCTGGCCCTCCACCTCATGGCCCAGGGACTCTACAACCACTCCACCACCACCGTCCAAGACAAGGAGGAGAGCGAGTGAACACAAGGAGCAGCGGGGACTTTTTGGGGTGGGGGTGGGGGGTAGGGGGGGCTTGGTTTGGTTCCGTTGTTTTGGTTTTTTTAAAAAAGAAAATTATTTTATTCTTAATATTATTATTAATTATTATTATTAATTATTAATTATTATTATTATTATGGACCTGGTCTCCAGGGGAAAAAATAGACAAAGAATCACACCACACAAAGACGATTTTGGACAAGTCTTTTTGACTGCAGTGGCACGTTGGAGGGTGCTATTTAAAGCAAGAGAGAGGAGAAAGGGAGGGGGGAAACATATCAACATTGATTGTCTGTTCATAGTTATATAAGGATTCCGATTAAAAACAAGGAGAAAACAAACCAACCAACCCCAAGAATGAACCGAACGCTTACACACAAAATGATCTCTATAGCCAAACGTCGTACGAGCTTGTATATATTTGATTTCAGGTAAGGAAAAGAACAATTAATAAGGATAATGTGTATCTTTCCCCCTATTTCCCCCATCCTCCCTCAATTCGCGTCCCCTCTTCACACTCCTCTGGCCTTGATTCTCTCTCCCATTCCCCCCCTCCCCCCTTACACACACACACACACACACACACACACACACTTGATTATTTTCTGAATTGTCCATCTCCCACTCCCTTCCCCAGGCCCTGAATCGTTATGTCGGGCTTCCCCTCGCCCCCCTGTGTGTGCCTTCACCTGCCCGGGTGTCGTGGGCGCGCGCTCCTCCCGCGTGGGCCCGCGTGGACGCGCGTCGGCGGGTGCCTGTGCTTCTCCTTCTCTCCTCCTTCTCCTCCCCCCCCCCCTTTCCCCAGCCCACCGTCACCGGATGGACCCACAGACTGCGAGACTGAACCCCTTGCTGCAAGCCAAAGATTTTTTTCTTATGTTCAGAAACCTGTAGTCTGAAATAAAGTGTAGATTGTGTCCAGGAGACCTGTGGAGGCTGGCATTTCTTCCTTCCCCATCCCTTTTAATATAGATCCATAGGTTAACAAACCAAACAAAGGGTTGTTCTGGGTTTTCAGGGCTGTATGGTCATGTTCCAGAAGCATTCTCTCCTGACGTTTCGCCTGTATCTATGGTAGGCATCCTCAGAGGTTGTGAGGTCTGTTGGATCCAATAGGTCCAATTTCCTTGTGTCTTGGAGCACTTTCTTCCCGTGGAGATGTTTAATGTATTGTCGAAAGCATTCGTGGCAAAAATCACTGGGTTCTTGTGAGTTTTCCGGGCATGTTCTAACAGATTTCACAATCTCTGAGGATGCCTGCCATAGATGCAGGCGAAACGTCAGGAGAGAATGCTTCAGGAATTCCATACAGCCCGGAAAACTCACAGCAACTCAATGATCCCGGCCATGAAAACTTTCCACAATACAATAAATCAAACAAACTTGGGTCCTTTGCAGTTCTCTCTCTATCGTTTTCTGCAACTTCCTTTTGAGGTGAATTTTTAAACCAATGTTATTTCCTTTCCTTGATGGGATTTCATTTCCTCTCCTGTTCGATCATTCCAAACGTGGAACAAACTGGCTTTCGTTTTGACGCGTTGGCCTGGATCTAACTGCCAAATAATGCAGTTTGAAGTGTGTTCTGTGCTCAGACCCTTATAACGTAGTTTGAACTGCATTCTGCGGGCAGACGATATTCGGATAATGTAGTCTGACCTGCACTAAATTGCATTATATAGGTCTAACATAGAATGCATATCAAACTGCATTATTTGGCAGTGTAGATCCAGCCTTGCTAGCCCGAGACTGTGCAGGTTTACTCGGGAGTAAGTCGTGTAAATGGAAAAGAGATTCCCTTTCTGGGTTGCTTTGAGTTTTCCGGGCTGTATGGCCATGTTCCAGAAGCATTCTCTCCTGACGTTTCGCCCATATCTATGGCAGGCATCCTCAGAGGTTGTGAGGCCTATAGGAGGTTTATAGATTTATGGACTGTCGAGGGTGGGAGAAAGAACTCTTGTCTGTTGGAGGCAAGTGTCAATATTGCAATTAATCGTCTTGATTCGCATTGCAAAGCCTTGCAGCTTCAAGGCCTGGCTGATTACTGTCTGGGAGAATCCCTTTCCCTTTGAAAAGAAGGGACTTTCAGTCCCAATTCACCTACTTTCTGGAACTCGGTTAACATTAGCGGCCTGAAAGTGTCTTTCTGGGGTGAAGCGGTTCGAAGCAATCCAAGATTTTGAGGCGGATCTTATTTATGTCCAAGCAATGGGATGTTGGCCTTTCAACACCAACACACGCAACATGGATGGCGACTAATAATGTCACGACTTTTTTCTCTTTTCTTTCTGGCTCCTTCCAGTTCCAGGATGGGTTGGAAAGAAATTTGTCTGACAGCTCCCTGCCTCGCATCCAAGATCATATTGAATTTCGACGGAGGCGCCTTTTGCCAGGAAGAGCAATAGAGAGAGAAAAAAGAAAAAAAAGGGGGGGGGGAGAAAAAGGGGGAGAAAATGATCAGTACGTCGCAGGCGGTTGCTTAGCAGCGCGGCATAATGAATGGAGGGAAGGGGCGCCTTCTCCCCCTCCCCTTTTCCCAGCAGCCACCGCTGCTGCTGATTATTATTGTTGTTGTTGATGTTATTGTTGTTATTATTATTCTTAGGCAAGGTTATTTGGTCTTTCCACGGAAACGTTTTCCACCCTTTTCCCCTCCCCGCTCCGCCCCTGGGCTTAGCCCACCTTCTTCTGCTTCTTCTTGTTCCCAAGCCTGAGTTGAGGGAACCAGAGATTTCTGCCAGGCCAGGAGATGCTGGGTCCTTGAACGGAGAGTTGTAAGCAGGTGGATAAATATCCTGGCTTTCTGACAGGCTATTGAAAACCGAATCCCATTTTAAAAAATGCTGGGAGATTTTGAAGGATTTATTTCAGTTTTGTCTTTTGATGGGCGCCCCATGTACCTTATGAAAACACTTAAATGCCAGATTCGAATACACTTAATACCAGATCTTTACTTCTTTCCCTCCCTCCTTTTCCTCCCTCCCTCCTCTCTCTTTCCCTCCTTTCCTTCCTTCCTTCCTTCCTTCCTTCCTTCCCTCCTGTCTCTTTCCCTCTTTTCCTTCCTTCCCTTCCTACTCTCTCTTTCCCTCCCTCTCCCTCCCCCGCCTGTCTCTTTCCCTATTTTCCTTCCTCCCTCCCTCCTTTCCCTCCCTCCCTCCTTCCTCTCTTTGCTTCCTTCCTTCCTTCCTTTCTTCTTTCCTTCCCTTATCTCTCTTTCCCTTCTTTCCTCCTGTCCTTCCCTCCTCTCTCTTTCCTTCTTTCTTTTCTTCTTTCCTTCATCTTCCTTCCCTCCCTCCCTCCCTCCCTCCCCTCCTTCCTTCATCTATCCTCCCTCCCTTCTTTCTGCTTTTTTCCTTCCTTTTCTTCCTCCCCCTCTTTCCCTCCTTTTCTTCCTTCCTTCCCACCTCTCTCCTTCCTTCCTTCCTTCCTTCCTTCCTTCCTTCCTTCCTTCTCTCCCTAGCTTCTTTCTCTTTCCCCCTCCCCTCTTTCTTTTTCCCTCCTTTCCTCCTCTCTTTCCTTCCCTTCCTTCCCTTCTCTCTTCTCCCTCTCTTTCCCTCCTTTCTATTCCCTTCCTTCCTTTTTGTATCCTCCCTCCTTTTTCCTATCCATTCATCCATCCTCGCTCGTTGGCGTCCTTCTTTCTTTCCATCCCTTTTCTATCTATCCATTCATCCTCCATCCCTCCCTTCCCCCTCCTTTGCTCCCTCCCCCCTTCCCTTCTTTCCCTCCCTCTCCCTCTGCCTTCCTTTCTCCCTCCCTTCTTTCCTAACCATCTTTGGACAGCAGCGCCATCCCAGAGGCAATTAATTACCCAGGACAAAGGCTCGGGCGCCCTTTTTGGCATCTCCTGGCAGGGTTGGCAAACGCCCCCTCCCACGGGAAACCCTTGCCAGGCCAGTCCGATTAGTAATAGGGAGCTGCTTCAGGGACCATAGGCAGCCTCCGAGGGTCCAAGGCCCAGCTCAAGAGCGAGGATTTGCTTCATATAAACATGGCTAGGATTGGTTAATTCTGGAGTCCTGGTCCACGAAAAGGCCCGATAATACTAATACTAGTACTAATGTGATGGTAACAGTAATGAAATCCACTCAGCTGTAAAATAGTAAAATTCCCTCTGCTCCTCTCCCACCTGCCTTTTATGTACATATTAAAAGGTACAATTAGTGATCAAAGACACGTCCCTGCTTTTCAAACCTGAGGTATATACCCTTTTTTTTGGGGTCTCACCTTCTTATACAAATCTCCAGAATCGTGAGTCAGGTTTAACCAACTCTGGCCCCGTCTACACCGCCACGTAATGCAGTTTCATAATGCAATTTAACTGAACTAAACTGCATCATATGTGTCGACACTGACATACAGTTAAACTGCATTATGAAACTGCAATGTATGTCAGTGTAGTAGAGAATAACGTTTTGGAGGGATGATGGCTTTCTCAGAGACTGCTTTAAGACAATACTTGGCTTAAAGCATTGAGATGAGGGTGATGAACTTCATTCATCATACCTCAACTTTCCCTCAAGATTGGGACTGAAGGCGGTTTAAACATAAGCGGGGACTTTGATGAACTCTGGAGCTCAGTGAAATGGTTCTTTCTAGGGCCCCTTCCACATAGCTGCATAAAAAGTGACCTGAATTATATGGCAGTGTGGACTCAGATGATCCAGTTCAAAGCAGATATTGTGGATTATCTGCCTTGATATTCTAGGTTGTATGGCTGTGTGGTAGGTTACTAAGGGAGGCGAAGGGAGGAACTGGACACCCTTGTTTATATTCTTTGTTTGCTTTTCCATCATTCTAATCCATTGACTCGATTGGGGCCACTACACTCAGAGGATTCAAGTGTAAGGTATTTCCAGATAGGAAGAAATCTCTGGCCTCTTTGGTGACTTTGCTGAACACAGTAGGCCTTGGTTTGGTTTCAGGACCGCATCAGGGATATAGAAATTAGTGGATGCTGAAGTCCCATTATATACAATGGTATATCTTATCCATGAAATAGCAAAGCTAAGTATTGTTGAAGGCTTTCATGGCTGGAATCACTGGGGTGTTGTAGGTTTTTCCGAGCTATATCTACCTCTGAGGATGTTTGCCATAGATGCAGGTGAAACGTTAGGAGAGAATGCCTCTAGAACATGGCCATATAGCCCAAAAAAACCTACAACAATCCAGCAAAGCAAAGGTTTCTTTCTTGGAGATCTCTCTCTCTCTCTCTCTCTCTCTCTCTCTCTCTCTCTCAAGCTGTGGGTGGTGGAATCCCTGGATTTGGAGTGTATTGGCAGAAATTGGAGATTGACAACAGTCAATCCTAGGGTGCATCTACACTGTAAAATCAGTGCAGTTTGACACCACTTTAACTGCACTGATTCAATGCTATGGGTTGTAGATATGTGTAATGGGGAAGGGAGAAAAGGATAGACCCTTTTCTGTTGCTCTTTCAGCCTCTCTCCCTCCCCCCCTCTCTCAACTGTATTAATATACCCAGAATATGACCACCTATGACCAATTAAACTTATTTTCAGTCCATGACCCTTCCAATTTCAGTCAGTCACTCAGTCAGTAGCCTTGATTTTGGTCAACAAACCTTCCAATTTATGATTGTTCATCATGTGGCTTTCCCAAAGACAAGGAACTCTTGGGGAAAAGGCATAACAATGGTTTGTTATGAACTGAGGTCAAAATGCCCACAGTGAGTCCAACAGAGGAAAACAAAGGAGTTGTAGTATGGTAAGGCAGAGAAGGCTGAAGACCTTGTCAAACTACAACTCCCATGATCCCCTAGCATTGATCCATTGTAGTTTAAGTGGAGTCAAACTGCATTAATTGTGCAGTGTAAATGCACTCTAGAAAGACTATGGCTCCTTCTACACTGCCCTATATCCCAGGATCCGATCTCAGATTATCTTCTTATCCCAGATTTTTTGGCAGTGGAGACTCATATAATCCAGCTCAAAGCAGATCATGGGATATAGACAGTGCAGATCCAGCCTATATGGACGGCGGAATCCATATTCTGAGAATACATGGGTAAATTCAAATGATTTGAATAGACAAGCATGGCATCCTGTTTGTGTATTTTATCAGAGAAAGGGAAAAACAAGCAACATCCAAGTGTCTCTCTTTCATTAATATTCATTGAAAAAAACCCAAAAACAAACCAACAAACAAACATAGCAAGAGGAGTTTTGCCTCCAGAGATTTGAGAAAAAGGATAAATATGACAAGTTCCTCCTTGTTCTGTCACACCCACTTCCATGAGAGGGCAACAAAACACAGGACACCCACAGAAAGAAACCAGGGGGTAACCCAGCAAACCCCTCAGGTTGGAGACAGAGCAAAATTAATCTATAGACTGCTTAGTAATTTATCACACTACACTGTTATAACACTATATTCCATTTTCATTGGGGTTTTTAGTTTAGGGAGGCCCAAGAACTCTATGTCTGAGAATGGTAAATGCCCCTTCCTGAGCTACAAGTCAGAACCCAGGGAGCATCTACCTTGTAGAATTAGTGCAACCAAATACCATTTGAACTGTCATGACTCAATGCTATGGAATCTTGGGAGTTGCAGTTTGGTGAGGCACCAGAACTCTTTTTCCAGAGAAGGCTAAAGACCTTATAAAACGACAACTCCCAGGATTCCATAGCATTAAGCCATGGCAGTTAAGTTGTATCAAACTGCAGTAATTCCACAATGTGGATCAGGCATGGGCAAACCTTGACCCTCCAGGTGCTTTGGATTTCAACTCTCAGAAATCCTAGTCAGCTTTCCAGCTACTAGGAATTGTGGGAGTTGAAGTCTAAAACACCTGGAAGGTCAAATTTTGTCTGATGTAGATGTGCCAGAAAATATCTCAGATATATATATATACCAGATTCTGTAGGATATATTTTGGAGGGAATTGGCCAGATCACCTGGGAATCTTCCTTGTTTAAGAAATGCCTATGAATTCATTTCCTTGGGAGCAGTCCTGAAGGGCTGGAATTGGGAGTCAATACTCCTTCTGAGTTTGCAGGCTTTGGGGATTGTGGCTGGAGCCAAGTAGGCGTTGAAGCTGAAGTCATCCCTATGTTTGAAGATGTTTTTCTAATTTAGTTTTTAAAAAGCACACAGGAGCCCTCTAGGCTCAAAAAAGAAGGCCACTGACCAGTTGCAGCAGAGCAGGGATAATGTAATGATTCTCCTGGTCACATTGGTCTCACCTTCAGGTAAGATGGAACCAAGGCCCAGTTCACAGTTTGGGGAATGAGAAAACTCATTTTTAGGTCTGCAGCCCCCACATCCTCCAGTGGACAAGATTCCTGGAACTATTCTCCAAAAAAGCAACACGAGAAAAGCCAGAAGCCTTCTGCTTCTTCACTCTCCATCTCTTGTCATTTTGCTTCCTCTGCTTTCCAGGTACCCAACATTTTAGGGTGTATCTACACTGTAGGATTAATGCACTTTGATACCACATTAACTGTCACTTCTCAGTGCTATGGATTCACAGGGATGATAGTTTTACAAGGTCTTGAGCCTCCTTTTCCAAAGAGTGCTGGAGCTCCCATGATTCCATAGCTTTGGATCATGGTGGATATTGGATAAAGTAACATCTTTGCATGAATTCTACAATGTAAATCAGGCATGAGCAAACTTTGGCCCTCCAGATGTTTTGGACATCAACTCCCACAATTCCTAACAGCCTACCTGCTGTTAGCAATTGTGGGAGTTGAAGTCCAAAACACCTGGAGGTCCGAAGTTGGCCCATTCCTGGGGTAGATGCATCTTTAGTTGTTTCTCTTCCCTAAAAATCAAAATCTCTAACTTCTGAGCATGTGGAGTAAGGCTTGCTTGAACCTCCTTGCACTATATGTTTGAGCCTTTCCCTTTTGTATGTAGCCACACTACAAAATTTGACACCATTTTAACTGTCTGTCTTAATGCTACAAAATACTGGAATGTGTAGTTTTGTGAGATATTCATCCTTCTCTGTCAGAGAGTTCTGGTGCCACAACAAACTACAAACTCCAGGATTTGATAGCATTGAAACAGGCAGTTAAAGCAATGTCGAACTGGTATAATTCTGCAGTGTGGATACTCCCAAGTGCACATGGAGCCCTCGTGTGCTCTTGAGTCGTCATAAGTGTCAAAAATGGACTTTTTCTTCCCAAGATGGATTTTTTCTTCCTCAGGTGAAAACAGTTACCAAAATAAAATGACTGTAAGTGGTTATGTGGATTTTTTGCTTCTTTAATCAACAATCAGTTTAAATGAACACTGAGTGTATTAAATGAAGACAAGGTATTGCTGTACAAATGAAGACTGATGAAGTTAAATACTCCTCTCTCTGGAGCAGCATTGACCCCAGAATCAAGAGGCGCACCTATATCATCTGCATTAAGTCTGGGAAGACTTCAATCTTTCAGAATTAAGTCTAGAATTAAAACTAGTGGTTCAAAGAATGGATCGATTATCTACAGCAGCCCATGAACCACACACTGGGAGTTGCCAAAAGAGGATTATTGCTTTTACACAACACACTAACATTGGTCTGAATTGAGCACATCCCTTGTCAAAAACATCTGAACAGTCCTCCTATTTTACAGATGATCAACACTGAGAGTGAGAGATAGGTCATCAGGACCAGCAAAAATACATCCCTGAATACTTGCTGTCTACAGAGTACTAGGAGCCAGAAACCTATGTAGAGAGCTGTGTGTATATGACTTCAAGTTGTCTGTTGACCTATGGTGATCCCATGAAGTTTGTTAAGCTTTCTTAGGAAAGGAATACTCAGTGGTTTTTCCAGTATCTTCCTCTGAAATAAGGATAACCTACAGCATCTGGTATTCGTTGGTAGTCTCCCATACAAGTACTAAACAGGTCTGACCCTGCTTAGACCCTAAGATCAGGCAGGATTTGAAGAGATAGCAAATGTGATTTCTACCTCCTTACTCCACTGGAGCTACAGGCAAGGAGGACACCACATCAAAAAGACTTTCAAAGGCCTACCTGAGCTTTCAGTTAGGCCTGGAAATTAAAATGAGATTTGTGTGACTGATTTTGGCTATCAAGGACCAATCCAGATTAAGTAACAGTCAGCACTAGATCAGAAGGAAAACATTACTATTACTATGATTATAAATGCATTAATAAATATTACCCCCTCCATATTGGGACACAAGATGACACACAAAAGGTAAATACATTTAAAAACAATTACAAAAATTGTATATGTATACACACACACACACACACACAACTAAACAATACATAGAAGTAAAATACTTTGAAACAGATACATCACAGATATAAGATAAAAATCAGCAGAACATGACACCATACTGTTTGCTGTTTCTGCAGTAGTAGTAGTAGTAGTGTGCTTTCAAGTTGTTTCCAGTTTATGGCAACCCTAAGGCCAATCTCTCATGGAGTTTTCTGAGGCTGGCAGCCTGTGACTCATCTAAGACCAGACAGGGATCTGAAGCCTGGTCTCCAGAGTCTTAGTCCAATTCTCAAATCACTACAACATGCTGGCTCACAACACCAAGTAGTATACAATTAGAAAGCTTTGGTAAATCCCAGAAAAGCCTGCCAGGTCTGATTTTACTTGCTTTTTGTAAGACAGTGGGGATAGAGCCATCTGGGACACATCTACACTGCAGAATCAATGCAGTTTGATACCTCTTTAATTTCCAGGGTTTGGTGGTATGGAATCCTGCGAGTTGTAATATGACAATATATTTAGCCTTCTCTGCCAAAGAGTGCTGGTGCCTCAACAAATTACAACTCCCATGAATCCATTGAACTATTGCAGTTAAAGTGGTGTCAAATTGCATGAATGCTACAGTGTAGATGCATCCCTGGCCTCCTTAGGACTCTTCCACTCAGCCCTATATCCCAGAATATCAAGACAGGAAATCCCACAATACCTGCTTTGAACTGGGTTATCTGACTCCACACTCAGATAATGTGGTATTCCCTGCCTTGCTATCCTGGGATATAGGGCTGTGTGGAAGAGCCCTTTGAGAGGGAGTTCCCAACTCTTGAGCAGCCATCAAGACAGCCCTTTCTCTAGTTGCCACCTGGGACTGTGGTAGGACTGAGAGAAGGGCCTTCTCCGAGGAGCTCAAGATACTGAAAAGCCTCCCATACGTAGAAAGCATATATACATAGCACTATTCTACACACTGGAATCTCTCTGTGTGTGATGTTTTAGAAAATCCCCTGATGTTGAAAAATGCCCTTGCATGTTATAAACTGACATATCAAAGAGAGGCTTAGGGGAAAAACTCCTCTTACATACTCTAATTTATGACAGTCCTGTTGTTTTAGGATTTTTTTTTGTTAAATCAAAGACAAGAGGCATTCAGAAATATTAGTCCACACTCACAGACTGAAAGGGGAGTCGAGTAAAGAGCCCGAACACATTATTCTGCCTTGAAGGGAGAATGTAATAAATATATTTACATACATGGAAGCAGGCACTAATGAATTTAGTTGGATTTACTTATGGCCAGGACAGGTCAGGACATATTTTAAATCAAGGACACACAACATCCAAGTCACTAAGGGCCCTTCCAGACAGGCCCTATATTCCAGGATCTGATCCCAGGTTTTCTGTTTATTCCAGATTATCTGGTAGTGTGGACTCATATAACCCACAACCTCTGAGAATGGCTGCTATAGATGCAGGCGAAACGTCAGGAGAGAATGCTTCTAGAACATGGCCATACAGCCTGAAAAACCTACAACAACCCAGTGATTCCAGCATGAAAGCCTTCCACAATTCATACAATCCAGTTTAAAGCAGAAAACTTGGGATCAGATCCTGGGATATAGGGACTGCCTGGAAGGGCTATAAGTTTAGGGTTAGGCTTCACATTAAGAGGAGTTTGGGGCTATGCTTTGAAGACTTTGCAGGGTGTCTCTAGATTCTCAACCTTTGGGTCCACAGATGTTTTGATCTACAACTCCCAGAAATCCCAGCTAGTTTATTAGTTGTTAGGATTTCTTGGGGGGGGGGGGGGTTCCACACAGCCCTATATCCCAGAATATCAAGGCAGAAAATCCCACAATATCTGCTTTGAACTGGGTTATCTGAGTCCACACTCAGGTAATGTGGGATTTTCTGGTTTGATCTTCTGGGATATAGGGCTGTGTGGAAGGGCCCTGGGAGTTGAAGGCCAGAACATCTGAGGACCCACAGATTGAGAACTATAGAACTCTACACTATAGAATGAATGCAATTTGACATAACTTTAACTGCCATGGCTCAGTGCTATGAGATTTAGCCTTCTCTGCCAAAGAGTGCTGTGCCTCACTAAACTCCCAATCTCCTGGCATCTCAAGTGGGGCCAAACTGCATGGATGTTGCAGTGTAGCTGCACCCTTGGTCCAGCTCTCCAGTCCCAGCCCTAAGCACTAGCCTATGCCCTCCCTCCCCCTGTCTAAAGACTTCCTGTCTTTCTTTCTCGTCCCTTTCTTTCCCCCTTCCTGGCCCGAAGCGCACAATGCCAGACCCTTTGGGCTTCCTAGGGGACAAGGCCACGCGCTCTTTTGTCCGCCGCCCCCCTCCTCCGGTTCTCCGCGGAGGTGCCTCCGGACCGACGACTTCTGTCAAGGCGCTTGTCCTTTTGTCTCCTCCTTCCAGGAATCAAAGCAGACACCATTGTGCGCCTTCCCTCGCCCGGGCAAAGGTCAGATTTCACCCTCCCAATTACAATGATTTCCTAACGATGTTTATCTTGACCGCAGCCAAGTGTTTTGATGGCCCAACAAAGCGGCTGGGGGGAAAAAGAGCGGGGGGGGGGGGTTGCTTTCTGTCTGAAATATAGTTTTCTTTTTCGGGGCTTGAAATCCGTCACATTTTTTTAAACCCATCACACACACACTAAACACATAATATTTGTTTTCAAAAGGAAAATGTTTTTTTCAGGTGTCAAAGTGTTTTGAGGAAGGAAGGAAAACAAAGAAGAAGGAAGTGAGCAGAGTTGGATTTGTTGGCTACATTGTCTTTCTTGTAACGCTTTGGTGCCTTCAGGCCGTCATCTCCGACGTTTGGCGACCCCAAGGCCAATTCGTGTCGGGGTTTTCTTGTCAAGTTTAGTTCAGGAGGGAGTTTGCCTCCCTTTGAGGCGGAGAGAGTGTGACTCGCCCAAAGTCACCCAGTGGGTGGAGAGGGGACTTGAATCGTGGTCTCCAAAACGGCAGTCCAACTCTCAGAAAACAAGGAGAGACACCTAAGGAGAGAGAACACATCGCTTTCCTTGTCATCCTTAAAGAACATTTCCGTCTGTTGCTCAAGGTGCCTCTCAAAACAGATGCCTGCTTGACCTTGACCTCCAGTCTGTATTTAGGCATTTCCTTCGGAGGAAGGATGGGGAAGAGAGAGTTCCTGGGATGCTGGAAATGTGGGAGCTGTCTGAGAGCCCCGAGGACATTCGTAAATATGGCTCCTTTCCCTTCCTTTCCTTCCTTCCTTTTTTCTTTCTTTCTTTCCTTCCTTTCTCACGTCTTTCCTTTTTCTTTCTTTCTTTACTTTCTCACTTCTTTCCTTCTTTCTTTTTTCTTTCTTTCTTTCTTTCTTTCTTTCCTTCCTTTCTCCCTTCGTTCCTTTCTCCCTCCCTCCCTTCCTTCTTTCCTTTTTCCCTTCCTTTTTTCTTTTCTTTCTCTCTTCCTTCTTTCCTTTCCCCTTCCTTCTTTCTTTTCTCCTTTCCTTCTTTCCTTTCTCCCTTCCTTCTTTCCTTTTTCTTCCTTCCTTCTTTGCTCTCTCTCTCTTCCTTCTTCTTTCTTTCTTCCTTCTTTCCTTCCTTCCTTCTTTCTTTCCTTCCTTCCTTCCTTCCTTCCTTTCTCCCTTCCTTCCCTCCCTCCCTCCCTCTCTCCCTCCCTCCCAAAACACAGACAGATAGGGTAGTTGGCATTTTCTCAGTTTCCCAGTTGCACCCTGGCCAGAAAAAAGGGGAAAACTGAGAAAACACACACACAATCACCAAACCAAACCAACCCACCAACTCAAGACCACTGCCTTCTTAGGCACCACATTTTAGATCTTTCAGAGTAGAAGCTGGATTTTTGTTTTGTTTCAGTGGCGTACGGATTGGTTTCCTTTGTAAACAATAATATCATCTTAAAATAAGGACGGATTTCTAAGGCTTTGCATTCTCTCTTCCTCCTTCCTTTCACGTCGTCCTGTGGAAAAAAAGTCACTTGCTGGGTCTAGAAGTCTTGTGGAGCTGATTTTCTGTGGCTCCCTGACAGTGTTTAACTGGAGACAGCAGTTGCAGGGTAACTTTACCCCAAGTCTGCTCGGAAGGAATCTCTAATTGCCTTCCATGGCTTTTACCCTCTAAGTGAGAGAGTAGGGGAGGGCACCCCAGGGACGGGGCAGCCCTATACAAGCCTCTTCAACAGGCCGGCTTGCGATGGCATAGCTCGCTCTCTCTGCAGACAGTTGGAAACAGATTGTGAGCTGAAGTTTATTTGCTTGTGTGGAAGGGGATTACACATAACAACACATACATAGAGAGAGAGAACAGAATATAGAAGGATTGTATAGAAGGGAATTCTGTATATATCAAAACATTTTCTATCTGTATATCTAGATAGAATCTCCTTCTTTATCTATACCATATATATATATAAAACAGATGATCTAAAGCGGGATTCTATATGGATATCTAAATAGAATGTAGATATATAGAAGGGTTATAGAGAGAGGGGGATACACAAACACACACATAAACTCAGCAGAAGAGAATTCTATATACATAATAATCCTATCTATATTTATCTATATTTATCTGGAATTTCCTTTATATCTATTTCCCATATATTTCACACAATCTTATATCTATCTATCTATCTATCTAGCTGCTATCTAATCCTATATCTATATATCCATAGATCTATATGGAATTCCCTTCTATATCTGTTTCACACACACACACAATCTTATCTCTCTCTCTCTCTTTATATATCTATATCCAAATGGAATTCCCTTCTATATCTGTTTCAGATATATAATCCTATAGCTATATAATCCTATATCTATATCTATCTTTATATATCTATATCTAAATGGAATTCCTTTCTATATCTGTTTCACATATATAATCCTATATCTATATATCTTTATATATCTGTATCTAAATGGAATTCCTTTCTATATCTGTTTCAGATATATAATCCTATATCTATATAATCCTACATCTATATGGAATTCCCTTCTAAATCTATTCCACATATATAATCCTATATCTATGTAATCCTATATCTATATGAAATTTCCCTTCTATATAATATAATATCCTTCTCTATCTGTATATCTATAGTCCCTTTCTATAGCTATATATATATATATATATATATATCTGTATATCTATATTTATGAAATAGTTATAGAAGGGAATTCCATATAGATATACAGATATAGAACACACACACATTAGATTTATCTATCATCTATCTGTCTGTCTATCTATCTTTCTCTCTCTGTCTCTATCTATCTATCTATCGATCTATCTATCTACCTACCTACCTACATATATATCTAAAACCTGTGTGTAGTTGCCCGCTGTGTGAGCTCGCTTCAGAAACATGATCCGGGATGAGAAATAAACATCATTACGTTGTGAAACTTTCGGAGTTCTAAACAGAAAGGGGCCGAGCAGAGGAATAATTCGCCACCGCTGCTTGGTGTTAAGACCGATTTCCTTCTTGTCCCGCATTTTTGTGTTACTTTGAATTGAATTTCGCTCAACAAAAAGCCCGCTTCGGTACCGAAGCGAAGGGGCGCCCTTTGGGGTGGAGAGAAACTTCGAAAAGTTGGCCAAAGTGGCTTCGGGTAGTGGGTGGAAGACGGGTCGGTGTGTGAGTGGTGGCTGGGCATGCCAGCCGTTCCCCTTTTGAAAGAACGGCGTGTGTGTGTGTGTGTATGTTGCCTCAGTGTCAAAGCCCCCTGGCTCCCCCTGGCCAGCCCTTTTGGCCTTGGCTTTGGGGCGGGAGGGGAGGCAGGCTGCCCATTGGGATCCTCACTAACCCTGGGAGGCCATGGACCTCCCTTTGCGCCTGAGCCTTGACCAAGTCCGAGAAGTCGGGCAGAAGAAAGAAGCCCTTCGTGGTGGACCCGAAAGCCTCGGCTGGGCGGCCGGAGGAGGAAAGACCAGGTGAGGAAACGGAGAAAGGGAGAGAAAGACCGCGGAAAAGAGGACTCCTCACCCTCTTCTCTTCCAAAATGCATTCTTGGCATATTGAAACTTGGGGTGACTTTTGAAAACAACATCATTGCAGCATGGGGAGGCCAGAATGAGCCTACACGGGAGGAATGCCTCAGTCTCCAAAGATAGATGCCTTGCAGCCGTTATGCCGAAAAGTTACATTTTGACCGGCGCGTGCCCACTAACAGGAGTGATAAACAAAGCGCCCTGTGCGGCTTCCAAACCCACTTGAAGGGTGGCGAGGACATCGCAAAGTTTCCTTCCGTGACTGTAATTATTTTGTTAATTTTTTGGGTCTCGAGAGGCAGGACCAAAACCCATCTCGCCTATCTGGCGGCTGCGTAGAGATTGAGACCAGAAGCAGCGGCTGGCAGCTTGTTGCAAGCGGAAAGTTGCATGCCGGGGGCAATTAAAATCGGGAAAAAATTGAAAGGGGAATTACGGTGAGTGTCGTTCAATGGCATCACCTCTGAGCAAACGTAGGCAAAAATGTTGGGAGTGTTCCCAGGGCAGCCTTGGAGTCCTTGCCTATGTTGGAAGGATGGATTAGTATAGGATGCATGCGTGATGGCGAACTAGGTAGAATCAGAGCTGGAAAAGTTCTAGAAGCATTCTCTCCTGACGTTTCGCCTGCATCTATGGCAAGCATCCTCAGAGCTTGTGAGGTCTGTTGGAGCTAGGAAAATGGGTTTATATATTTGTGGAAGGTCCAGGGTAGAAGAAAGAACTCTTGTCTGTTGGAGCTAGGTGTCAATATTTCAACTGGCCACCCTGATTAGCATTTGATGGCCTGGCAGTTGTTTGGTGTGGCTTGTTAGTGCCTGGGGAAATCTTTTGTTGAGAGGTGATTAGCTGTCCCTGATTGTTTCCTCTCTGGAATCTCCCTGTGTTTAGGTGTTGATTTGCTGTTATAAATTTAGACCTTTTTAATACTGGTAGCCAGATTTTGTTCTTTCTCCCACCCTGTACTTTCCACAGATATATAAACCCATTTTCCTAGCTCCAACAGACATCACAACCTCTGAGGATGCTTGCCATAGATGCAGGCAAAATGTCAGGAGAGAATGCTTCTAGAACATGGCCATATAGCCCGAAAAACCTACAACAACCCAGTGATTCCAGCCATGAAAGGCTTCGACAATGCAGAGCTGGAAAAAGTCGAATGGAGTTGTTGGATGCTGGCTGAAAGCGTCTTGATGAGAGGAAGGAAAGGGGAGGAAGATTCAGAGCAACAAGCCTTGGAAATCTAAGGTTGCCATCCATGACTACATAAATTAGATCAGGCATGGGCAAACTTGGGACCTCCAGGTGTTTTCGACTTTAACTCCTACAATTCCTAACAGCTAATAGGCTAATAGGCTGTTAGGAATTGTGGGAGTTGAAGTCCCAAACACCTGGGGGGCCCAAGTTTGCCCATGCCTGATCCACTGTTAGGAATTGTAGGAGTTGAAGTCCAAAACACCTGGAGGGCTCAAGTTTGCCCATGCCTGGATTAGATAATGATAGATCCAGCGAAGAAGACTACAGGTCAGGACACTGAAGTTTCAAGGACTGACACCTCTCCAATTATTTACCCATCTTTCTTAAATGTAAGACTATATACCCCCCCCCCCCCCAAATATGACACACTATACAAGGCCTAGTTTGTCATGGCTTCTTGTGTGGTTGGAAACATCCTTGTTTTGATTTCTTTTAAAAGGGGATGTTCCTACTACTGTACCTTCAGGGGATGGTTGGTTACAGAAATCCCAGATGAAAAGTACCAGGTTGCCATTCCTTCATAGCCACCCTTTCCTTTGCATTCAGGCCTCCACTTGGATTTCTCCTCCAGCAGGAAGGGTTCAAACCACTGGTTCTCAAACTGTGGATCCTCAGGTATTTTGGCCTACCTCTCTGAGAAATCCCATCCAGTTTACCAGTTGTTGCTATTGGAATTTCTGGAAGTTGAAGGCCAAAACATCTGGTGTCCCATACATTCAGAACCACTAGCTTAAACAAAACAAGCAAGTCCAACCTGCTGAGACCTATTCAAACTTCCAGAAGATTAACTAGCTAGTATCTTGTCTTCTTCTGGTCTTTCTTCAAGTCCTTCCTTGAGCATTTTGATCTTCTTGAGAAATCCACCCTGGTTTTGCATCTTGAATTTCTGTTCCTTTGAAAGGCAGAATGTCTCTCAGACAATGCCTTTTAGTGGCTTGTAAGAACAGGGCCACACTGGACAACCCTTTAGGCTGTTTGAGGTTATTTTGAGAAAGAAAGATCTCTGTAGGACCAATTTAGGAGTATTAGAGAAAATGAGTAGATGCCACCATTGGAGAGGTGACATCTCCAGAATTTAACTAATTTCCCCAAGTAGCTGGACTGGGAGTAAGCTATGATTAAGAATTACCCTGTTTGGTTTCATCTGGAAATGCCCTCTCCTTCCTGCAAGGTGTACCATAGAGAAGTCTACAAAGCTGGAGGTTTAACTGGATTGTTTATTTCCAATTATGAAATGACTTTTTCTTTGTCTTCTATTTATTGACATCCCACCAGTGCTTTCCTCACAATTTCACCAAACCTGAGCAAATACTGAACGAATTTCTGTTGCATCAAAGAATCATAGAACCATTGAGTTGGAAGAGACCTTGTAGGCCATCCAGTCCAACCCCCTGCCAAGAAGCAGGAAAATCAAATTAGAGCACCCCAAGTCCTTGGGTTTGAAAACCCTATGAAATCCATGGGGTCACCATAAGACTTTCAGATATGTTGGGAGGAGTAAATCTATTTAGGTTTTTATTCCAAAAATTAGAAGAACCATCCATGGTGCCAAACCATGTCTCCCAAAAAGTTTCAACATTTTGGATGCCTCTTTTAAATTTTGGACTAAAATATATTCATAATTCAATTAATATGGAATTCACCAGATACCTCTGGTTTAGTTTAGTACTGAACAACAGTTTCAATGTTGCTGTTATTTTAAAACGTCTCCTGTTTTTTCCCTAAGACTAGAATTCATGGCAGCTGACAAATTAAAATTATTTCAGTGTAAATACACAGAATGTAGGTTGGCTCTCATTGGTGAAATTTCTGAAAAATCAAGAAGGCTTTCATATTCATGCCAGAGATTACAAGAGCAATTTTTTGGGCTGCAACTCTCCAGGTCTTCCCTGATGGATGTTTGGAGATGTAGTCCCCTCCAAGCGGTGAGCTCTGCAAAAGGGCAGATGCTTTTCTAATGTAGGATGATTCCTGGCCCAATATATTTGGTATGCACCATGATACATGAAGATCACAGAATTTTTTGGGTTGCTGAGCTATTCTGGTTGAAAATGTATGTCTGGAGGGAGCTTTCCAGTTAACACGGATATCTGACTGAAGAGATTTGAGATTTTCACTCAAAAAAGAGTTTCTAGAAGTTTCTCTACATCCAATGAAAAGTACCATCCAAAGTATATTATTATTATTATTATTATTATTATTATTATTAACAACTACTGGTATTATCTTGATTTGTATCTCATCTTTGCTCCTAGGAAGATCTTTAAATATGTGTCTTCAAAGGGCTTCTTCCTTGCTTCTCTAGGTCTCTTTCACACTATGCCATTACAGCTCTGTAGTTCTGCATAAACTGTCATGAAGCTATCATATGGAACCCTGGGATTTGTAATTTAAGAAAGTATTTACAATTCACTGCCAGAGAGGTCTACTACCCTAAAACTGAGAGTTCTGTAAGATGCAACCATAACAATTAAAGTGGTATCCAAGTGGTATAATTTATTTATTTATGGCATTTCTATCCTGCTTTTCTCTACCACAGAGGGACTCAATACACCCTGGTTTTGCATCTTGAGTTTCTGTTCAAGTACAGTGTGTAAGAGACCTCTTAGGTCAAGGGTTCTCTAGCCTTGTTTGATTCCAGAGAAACTTAGCTTAGTCTGGGAGACATCCTGTACAATTCACATTCCCCATTAGACCTAAGCATATGAATGTTGTGAGCAGAAAACCCTCAAGTCCTAACAGAACTTGCAAGTGCTTTGGGCATAATACATTGGGGATTGAGCTGAAAGTGTGCCACCTATTCCTTTATAACACAAACCTATGTGCATTTACTTAGAAGTTAAAAATAAGTAATGTCAACATAATTTAATTTGACTGAGTTTAGGACTGTATATGTAGACTATTTCTTTTCTCAGGCAGTGCCCAGATGGGGCTCTGTCCTCCTCTCCTCTTGACAAAACTGGGCTGTGAGTTGCATCCATGGCTTAAGCAACCTTTTTCAAGGCAGTTGAATCACTCCAGAAATAAAATGGCTTCCCTGATTGTAACTCAGCTGGTTTTAGGATCACAGGCCCTTCAATGCCTCCTGCTAATTTGTATCTGGGTTTCGCCCATTCAAAGGATATTAAGATGGTTGTCATTAGCATTCATTTAAGCTATTTATGTAAGCCTTTAATTAGCATCCATTAGAGGGAGAAAGAACAAGCTCTTAATTGTAAAGCTAGGATTCAGGACTGGCAAAGCACAATGAAGCAGCAATCATCCCTCCTGTCAGAATGAAGATTTTGCTGAGCTGAGGAGACACATGACTTCAACACTACATGGGATGCAAATGCCGTACATAAACTACAAAGGTGTGGTCTTTTCTCCTACCCCCTGCCACGTCTTGTTGTGATACAGCATGTTTGTCAAGCAAGTTGTCTTGTCACCACTCCCTCCCTAAAGAGATCCTTCTGCAGTTAAGCCAAAAAGGCACTGGAAAGAACAGAGGGATGGAAAAGAAATGATTATATGTTTAATAAACAAAGGCAACAGAGCAAGTAAATCCTAAGCCCTTTGTTGCTATTTTGATGTATAGTGTAATGGAGGAAAACAACCTGAAAGACCTGGAATTCAGGAAATATTTCTATAGTTTAAGTATCCCTTATCTGGAATTCCAAAATATTCCAAAATAAAAAAAAAATGTTCACAGAAGCAGCCAAGATAGTGACATCTTTGTTTACTGATGATGTAATGAACACAAACTTTGCTTCATTCACACAATTATAAAATTAGCTTTAGGCTACACATATAAGGTGTGTGTAGAACATAAATGAATTTTAGACTTGGGCTTCATCTTCAAGATATCTCATATTGTACATATATGCAAAGAGAAGTTTTCCAAAACTTGTAAAAAAATCTAGAATCCAAAATAGCTCTGGTCCCAAACATTTTGAAGAAGGGATACTCAGCTTTCACTACTATTCTTTATGGATCAAGGTGAGAAACAAAAACAGATTAAAATAGAAGATATCACTTAGACCAGTAGATAACCTCCTCTTCAGAAATGTAAGATATCCTTAAGCCCTTTCCAGTAAATTATCCATAAATGTTTGTCACTTCTTCATTAAAATAAGGAAAAAAACAGGCACAAAGAATTCAAGTTATGCACTTTCATGGCTCAGATAAGTATCTTGTTAAATGTGATTAATGTTAAAATAAATGGTGTAGTTTGCAAAATCTTTACTGGCAATGTTCAACCATTTAATGACATAGCCCTTACCCATTCTTCCGTCACCTCCCTAATAATGCCATGTTTATATGTGTATGTGGGTGCATGATAAGAGATTGGAAAAGAAGGAATGAATCGATTTCAGTCTCTCTTCTAACATCATTTCAATAAACAGGTTAAAAATCCTGCTCAGCGCAGTTCCAGACATTGAGGGCATCATCACATGTTAAGTCCTCATGACATAGAGAAATCTTTATAAAACTCGGATATTACTTGCAAGCTAATAGCAACAATGGCTTCCCTATGAATACAAGCGAAACCTTGTGGAACACTCATATTTGCAATTGCCAGATATGTGGAAAGACATATTGTATACATACACTGTTGTTATGCGATCACTGGAGGGTACAGAATAGAAAGGAATAAAGCTCCTAGACCAGTCAAACCTAATACAGATTCTAAGCAAGACAAGTACTGGCTTGAACAAAATGAAAACTTCCCAGGACTGCAGGATCCCATATGGAACTCTTTGATGTCTTATTTTCCTATCAACCCTTCATTATCAACTGATCTATAATAACCTTCCATCCAAAATGTGAATAAAAGTTTTTTTCCATTGTCAGAAATATTTTGGGGAGAATTTGAACATGCATATAAACAAATCCTTGTGGCATATATTGGTTTGTTCTGTACCGTACAAATGTAGTGAGTGAATTTAGTCTGTGGACACCTTTACCATCAAAATATTAATTCTGTGTAGAATGGTTAAGGTACCATTATAACCTATTTGCAAGGGCAAATAGGACAAAATCAGTCATATCCATCATGTTCTGGCACCACAATTAAAGCTGTTTGGTTTCAAGATCTGCCTGGTGCACTGTGTAGCAATTTTCAAATGGATGAATCCCAGTTCTTGTGATTTGATGACACAGAGAAACATTGTGCTTTGTGGGTTTGTATAACCTGTCATTTTTCTCTAAATTCACGTCTTCTATTTCTCCTAACATTTGATGGACGAGGGCAAGTCATTGGGTTTGGTATTTATGTGTTATTAACAGAGTGAGAGTGAGGCATTCTAGTTACCTGAAAGGAGCTTGTATTGATGTTATTTCCAGAGGAAATAACATGGATACCAAGTACCAAGTACTTGTTCTTATTCCTTTCCTTGGAGTGGTACTCGAGTAGGTGGGGTCTGGGCAACTGTCCAGATGCTCTAAAACATCTGTAATGACCTAGCTTTAAACTGACCACTGTTTGGCATTAAAACCACTTTGGTAACCTTCCTGATACTTTGGCCATGCTAGTACTTCAGAACTTTTCAGCAGCCAGTGCTGTCAAGCATAGCAACCTACTGGACCAGTTAGGTGGACTGGGAATTAGTGGCATCATGCTTCAATGGTTTTACCTCATAGGCCAGTTTCAAAAGGTGTTACTGCTTTGCATCAAGAAATCTATGTCATAGACCTCTCCAGGGTTTTGTTCTGTCCCTCATGTTCCTCACAAATTCTATACGAACCCATTGAGTGAAGTTCTCTAGAGATTTAGAGTAAGTCATCATCAGTGTACAGATGACAACAACCTCTGCTCCTCCTTTATGTCTTAGTCAGATAAAACGGCAGAGCTACTCAACAAATGCTTGGACTTAGTAATGGAATAGATGATGACCAATTAATGGAAACTAAGTCCAAATACAATGAAAATATTGGTGGGAGGCAATTTCCTTGACTTAAGGTGTTCTTAGAGCAAACCTGTGTGTGATCACATGGAAGCAATCCCAACTGTGTTGTGTTGGATTTTCTCACAGATGAAGTGCACATTGAATTGTAGCATTTGAAAATGTTTGGTTCAATCTTTAGAAAAAAAAGTAGTGCATTACATGTAGTTACATATGTAAAATTCATTGTTTTCATGACAGCACTTTAATGACTGACATGTTCCATTGAGCCAAAAATGGTATGGCGGTATGAGTACTGGATTTGGAATCTGGGATACTAAGTTTCAAATCCCCATTAATCATGAGAATCCACTGGGCAAATCACACTCTCTCAACCTCAGGGGAAGGCAAACATACACCCACCCTAAATCTTGCTGAGAAAGCCCTGTGATAGGTTTATCTAAGGGTTGCCATAAGTCAGAAACAATTGGAAGGCATATAAGAACAACAAACAACATGTCCTGTTGGTTTGGACCTGAACGAAATATGACTCTCTTTCTCTGAATGAAACTTCTTTTATAAACTAAAATTCCATACAGTGTCTAAAATGTCACTTAAAAGCTAGATCTTTCTTTAAAAAAGGACAAAAAAATAAAGTGCATGTGGGTTTTTTTTTAAAAAAAACTACACACACACACACACTAAAATGCCATTGAAACACACATGGCAAACAATATTTGTTCATGGACAAAAATATACCAAAAGAGTCAGACAGATGAATTGACCAACAACATAGTGAGATAATATTTTATGTTAAGGTCCTCTTTACCTTTTTCTTGTAGAAAGTACTCTTATAGTAAGCCTTAAGATGGCTTGACTTTAGGCAACTGTCTCTTAGGTGCATATTTTAGCTTTATATGCCCCCTATTCAGCACATTAAAGGAGTCCTGGTGGCACAGTGGGTTAAACCCTTTTGCTGGCAGGATTGAAGACCCAACAGGTTGCAGGTATGAATCCGGGGAGAGCGTGAATGAGCTCCCTCTGTCAGTTCCAACTCCCCATGCAGGGACATGAGAGAAACCTCCTACAAGGATGGCAAAACATCAAAACATCCAGGCATCTCCTGGGCAATGTCCTTGCAGATGTCAAATTCTCTCACACCAGAAGTGACTTGCAGTTTCTCAGGCTACTCCTGATACACACAAAAAAGCACTATTTATTTTTTTACTTGGTCTATATCAACTAATTTGAAGCTGGTTGTTACTGCTTCTTACTCCTCTTTCTCTGCCTCCACCAACATCAATCACAACTTTTACTTTCTTTATATCAATATGCGAAGGGATCTTTATGATCCATATTTTAAACTGAGGTGATGTAAACACAGACATGTTGACATGTGCATGTTTATGTCATAATATAGAGTGTGGCCATCCATGTTTTTGTATCAGTGCCAGATCCCAGAATCAAACCTGCACAGATATGGCAGATCCACTGTATTAGGGAAAAACTAGTCTCTCAGATAGATCCAAAGCATTTAGGCTTTAAACTCATACTAGAAACCAATGTGGCTTCCAAGCAGTGCTCCTGCTAGCATTCTACCTGCCACATATTACACTAATTGCAATCTCTATGTCAACTTGGATGGAAGCCCTAGAGAGAGTGTACAGCAGTAATCTAAATAGTAAGATTTTGGTGGGTGGACTATTGTGGCCAGGTTTTCCCTGTACAGGAATGGTTGCAATTGCTGATCCATTCAAACTAGACCCTACCGCTGCCAGCAACAGCAATAACCCATGAATATCTCCAAGCTACAGACCTTTTCCTTAATGGGCAGTGTAATCCTAGCCAGGTTAGATGCCAACTCAATTTATGAACATGGGAACTGGTAACCATAGCACTCTTAATCCTGTAAGTAATCATTTTCAGTTTATTGGCCATACCCATTCCATTACTGTGACTACACACTGTTCCAACATATATACAACCTTGTCTATGACACAAGACTGTTGCTGGGTTCTGCTTATATGCACTTAGATGTTTCCTTTTTGTGTGGAAGGTCCCAGATTCTGTCAGACAACATGGCCTGAAACTATGCTGCCTGTGGGATTCTGGGAATTGTAAATGAAAAGGATCCAACTTTTCTAAATATCAACATTATTAACTTTTCTAACTTTTCTAAATATCAACATTATATCTATATTAATTTACTTGCCTTCTTCCATATGGACTTCTCTGTAATTTACAGTAATTACTGGAAACTGTGCTGCACCTCGCAACACCTTGGCAGGGTGTTGTACTTTTTGACAGCTACTTAAGAGCTCCTTCCAAAGGTTGATGAGGTTGGCTCCTCCATGAATCTGCTTTATGCAAGTAATAATTATTCTGTTCTGTAGAGCTGATAAGGCTGTACAATGTATATCTCTGTAGAATCTGAATTTCAATGCTGCTTTCATACTTTATTGTAGAGTTTCTGCTGCCATGTCTCTTACCTTTTTGCTATATGGTTTAATTATGATGCACTGCATTTAATTGTAAATTGTCTCAGATTCATATTAGGTGGAGGCTGCAGTTTATATATTAAATAAAGGGCAATGTCAGGTGAGCATCCTGTAGTGCGTTTGTTATATTCTGGAATTGGTGACACCTATTGTAAGACTTGCTTTGGAGGGCTGGGAAAATGCACAGTGAAAGCTGTTTAAGTTACCAGACTGCATCTGTCCTTGGATTCTAAGCAAGGTCCTCCCTGGTTAGTATTTGTTTGGGAAACTGTCAATGAATGCCAGGTACTCTAAGTTATATTTTAAAGGAAGGAACTAGAAAAACCACCCCTGAAGATTTCTTTCATAAGAAAACCATCTGAAGTTCATAGCACCACAATAAGTTGATAGGAAAAGCATGTGCCCAGTTGTGCTGCACTGAGAAGAACACACCTGAATATGGAAATATAATAGTGGGGCCTCAGATCTTTAGTTGTTGGTCCATGTAATTTAAGATAGCACCAACCATTCGCTGAAGGGTGTTATGTTAAAAAGGTCTGTCTTCTCAGATGTAAGATTATAGTTTCATGAAGGAAGGAAATGGGTAGCCTAAGAGCAGCCATTAAGACTGTCTCCCATGTCCTCATTAAATGTGCCTGTGATATTGGTGGGACTGAGAGACATTTTAAAATATGGACTTCTCTATACCAGGAGATATGCTTATTCAAATATCTGTCAAATTGGAACATGCAACATCCTACAGAAAGGCAACTTAGCCATTCACAGTTTTGGAAATCAAGAATTTTGTGATTGAGATGAAATTTCCATAATTATATCTTGGTGACTTTTGCTTCAAATACATTAGCTCCTCTTTTTAAGTTTTCTTGTTGAAGACCTAAAAGTCTGAATTGTTTCAATTTTACAACAGGGAAGTAAGGGGCTGGCTCCCATTATACCTATTAGCTTATGTCACCACACAATCTGAACTTCTGTATGCAATATGAACATTGATTCACATTTTTAGATCAACCTTAAGCAGCCTTCCTTTTTGGTTAGCAGAAATCGGTTTTCCCATTCAATTGGTTCCAATTTCAAACATTATGTAACAGTTCTCTATTACATTCATTTGTCAGAAGTGAATGGCCTAGGAATAACTAAGTCCCATTGAAATCAATTTAAATTGAGCAAGTGTTTCTGCCTTCCTCTTGAAATTAGTGAAGTTAAAAAATGCTTACCATGGAAATATTTTCTGGAAATAGTTCACAGATAGGAAACAAAGATCCAAGTTGCATACTCCTCTGATGTATTAAAGAATATCTGCAGGCAAGTCAGTTATTGCTAGGTATTTTATTGATGAACTGCAATAAACTATAATTATAAATCCCCCAACAACCTGGAAACTTCACAAATGCTTTAACCAAGCAGATCTATCTAATATCTAGTTATTCTATTTTCCATCATGACTATTACATAAACTAAATGATTCTTATCTTTTAAAATGCTGCCAGGCAATGCCAATGCCAAGGGTAGAAATTATGAATATTGACTTCGCAACGGATTGTTCTATAAAAACCAAACAAATATATTGAATTGATTGTGTAGCTAAAACCTTGGCAGTTCGTGATTAAGTCTCTATCCCTTTGTTCTTCATGCTCAAGCAACTGCAGTTATGTGAATATTTGAATGATAACTATAATGGGCCTGTCCAGACTGAGCTGCACTTATAACTGTGAGTCATTCAATCTACTTCAATGAGCTGAGTCACTTAAATGGGGAGGACATGCCTCGCTCAAATATTAGCTTCACTTTCTGTTCTTATGCAGAGTGTTGGGAAATGAGTGAACAAATAGTGGATCTCTATGAATTGGCAAGGCAGAAGCTGAACGATAACCAGTTTCAATCTCCCTGGTCCCATCATGAAGGTGTAGCATGGAAATAAATAAGGTTAGTATTTTTTGTAAAATAAATACAAACCATTTTACTAAAATTCATGCATAATCAAATACATGATTTAATGCAGAAAAAAAGGATGCTTGGTGGTAATGATGCAAGACAAAAAGAGAGTATGGAGGGAAAAACACTAAGGAATATGAAGCCACCACACATATGCTCTGTGCCTAAATTCCTATAATGTGCAAATTAGTGAGTATTTATTTATCATATCATAAGCGAACTAAGGGTACAGTTGTAATGCATTTAAAAAACACAAAGTTTAACAAACTTGGCATTATATTAAATGTCCTTTGACCAGTAGCTGGCCACTTGGAGTGCCTCTGGTGTTGCTATAAGAAAGCCCTCCATTGTGCAAGTCGCAGGGCTCTGGTTGCATTGCAGCAGGTGGTCTGTGGTTTGCTTTTCTCCACACTCACATGTCATGGACTCCACTTTGTGGTCCCATTTCATAAGGTTGGCTCTGCATCTCATGGTGCCAGAGTGCAGTGTATTTAGTGCCTTCCAAGTCATCTAGTCTTCTGTGTGTCCAGGGGGGAGTCTCTCATTTGGTATCAGCCATGGCTTGAGGTTCTGGGTTTTAGCCTGCCACTTTTAGACCCTCACTTGCTGAAGCAATCAGAATTGGCGAGTGTAAGCATGCAAAGGTTGCTAACTCTTATTAGAAAATGCCATCTCAGCAGTTCTTCACATCAACCCTTCAATCCACCTCCTCTTGGAGCCTGGCTTTATAGTCTTCTGTATGCTTCTACAATTGATCTGCTCAGCCCCACTCCATATCTTTGGAATGATGTCATATGCAGACCATTAATTTTCTGATCTTGCTTTTTTACTTAAATCAGTGAGCATTTCTCCTCCATCATCTAAAAGCAGGCATGGAGAGCATGTGGTCCTAAATATGCTCATGGACTCCCACCAGCTCTAGCCAACATGCCGGATGGCCAGGAATAATGAGTATTGGAATCAAAAACATTTGAAGACCCATGGGTTCCTTACTTCTAATATACATATTCAGAATCATAGTGGAGATGAATTGAGGGATTTTTTTGTGGTTAATAGGGCAGAAATATGGCATTTGCAGCAGCGTGGTGTACAAATATTCAATCCATTTCAGATAGATTTTATTTGGGAGAAAGGTTTGAAACAATACTTTCTTGCATGCACTTCTGGACAGGCAGTCCCCGAGTTGCAAACATCCAACTTACAAACGACTCATAGTTATAAATGGGGGTGAGACAACAGGAAGTGCGAGAAATCTACCCACAGGAAGGGAAATTCATCTCTGAATGAGTTTTCATGGAGAAAAGGTGTATCCACTGAAGCATTATCATCAATCCTTGTTTCCACAACAAGCCAATTTTTTTCAAAATCCAATTATCACAGGGGAAAAGTGACGTGAACTCTTCTGAACAGGGGCACAGACAGGAAAACAAACACCACAGGGGTGTTAACTCTTCCCTATGACCTTTCCACCTATCTATCTATCTATCTATCTATCTATCTATCTATCTATCTATATCTGGAGTTACACTTAAAAATGTACCAGTTCTGACTTACAAACAAATTCAACTGAAGAAGAAACCTACAGAACCTATCTTTTTTGTAACTTGGGGACTACCTGTAGTATGTTTCCCAGTGTGCGATAAAACAATTTTCAGGTGTGGCTTAGGGACATTTCACTTGCAAATGATAATCATTTTTTGCCTGTTTGTCTTGTTCCCTTGTATGTTAATTATTACTTTTGGAAATGGAAGAAAGAGTTATTTAAGCATAGGCTCTTTCTCATAATCATTTCTTTTTTCCTCTTTGCGAATTTCACTGCCATGTGTTAAACTCGTATTTTTTTATCTTTGAACATTTAAGCACAACATGTAAGAAGTATGTAAGTGTACAGGCAAAGTTGAACACAGTTTTTCCCATATTTATCTTCCCTCTTGGACAGTATAATTTCTACAGCAATTCTCCACTGCTGGTGATTTAGGAATATGAGGATGGCTGCACAGACCTCACTATACCAGCTACAGTATATGTGATAGTAATGCAAGATGTTTATAAAGAGTATGCTGTTCAGCTGGTATGACCATTTGCAATGGCATAAACTACTATTAAACCTAGCCATTTATTTATCTATCCATTGACTTATTTGATTTGATTACTGATTTTCAATCAGTAATGGGACTTAAGGTGCATTGCAATAAAGTAGTTCTAATAACATGAATAAAATCCTTTAAGAGATCAAAAAGTCCCTCCTGCAGTAAATGGAGTCAGTTGCCAAATGACTGCTTGAATAAAAATGTATTCGCTTGCAGACAGAAAGACAATAGGGAGACAGCCAGACTGTTTAAGTTCTCTTGGAAAGGAAATCCAGAGACTGGGATTGACCATTGAGAAAGCATTCAATTATATCCTTGGTGGCTATCTATCAGATGGTGGAAGGTGTGATAAAAAGAAGGGACCTGAAGATCTGAAGACCTGGACAAACTAGTATGGGAGCATATGGTCTTTTAGAGACACCGGACTTAAGTCATCAAGGGTTTTATAAATCATTAATAACTCTTTGACTTATAGCCAGGCTTGGAGTAGTAGTTAGTGGAGCTATCATAACAAGGAAGTTGTATGCTCATGGGGCATTCCGGAGACTGTTTATATATCACTTGTATTCAATCACTCTGAAGGTTGATGGAGCATTGGGAGAGTAGTGTAGAAACTTGCTGGAAGTTGACTTTTTCAAAGATTTATAAAATATTTTATGGCACTCACCCAATTCATCTGGGATTTGTTTGAGCATATAAATATTAATCAGCAAATTTTGGACACAAACTATTTGTTTTTTTATATATGGTTATACTGATGTGATTTAGAATGGAAGTGAAATCTACTGGGTTTTTCTTTCTCTATATATGTGTACAGGATATTTGGTTGAGTACATTTGCGAGTATAAATGGAAACCCCCTGTGTCTCAGTCTTAGAGAAAGTAACAGCATATCTCATCTGAATAAATCTTGCCAGGAAGATCCTACAACAAGATAGATATAAGACATAAGATGAGTTGAAAGTACATTCTAATAATAACAACAATAATAATATTGTTATTTCTTACCCGCCTCTCCTTGTGGCTCAGGGTGGGTTACAGCATAATTAAAACACATAAACAAAGCCTTATTATCGCAGAAGCCGGAATTTTGTGGCCATCCAGATATTGCTGGATAGCAGCTCCTCTTAGCCCAGCCAGAATGTTGAGAGATGCAGTTCAATAATGGGGAGCTGAACAGTTGGGAGCTTCATTGCCTTCACTGACCTGTTGGCTTTGGCTGCTTCCTCCTCCTCACAATCCAGTCTGTGAACAGGGCTTCCTTTCTTGTCTCAAAAACAGGTAAGGAATGAAGGATACAACCCCATTCTTATGCTCAATGTTGGACCCTTCCTTTCTTACCTGCTTATGTGGAGGCAGCTGCAAGAGTCCTGTTTGCAATCTCTGCTTTGCAAGCCAACTCCCCATCTCCTGGGCCTGAAAATGGGGTTCAGGCAGCAGCAGCAGCCTACTCAAGAGCAGGTAAGGAAGGAAGTGTCCAACACTGGGAAAAGGGAGGGGGTGGGAAGGGAGGCATTGGATCTTTCCTTCCTTGCCTGAGCTTGTAGCTGTTCCACCAGAACCCCATTTTCAGGTCCAGGCACCAGGGAACTGGGTTGCAAAGAGACATCAAGTGGGGTTCTGGCAGTATCAGCCACCTCAATAGCAAGTAAGCAAGGATGGATCTAACATTGGGTAAAGGGAGGTGGTTGTATCCTTCATTCCTTACCATTTTGAGGTCTCTTTTGCAGGCTGGATTGGAAGGAGGAGGAAGCAGCTGAAGCTTACAGGTCAGTGAAGACGGGGTCAGGGATAGCTCCATCATGGCTGGCTCCTCGTGAGGAAGCAAGGGAAGGGATGGCTGCATGTAGGTGCTCTCAACTCCCTTTGGCTTGGCCAGTGGGAGGAGAACACTGTAAGCCCCAGTGCTAACAGGAAACCAGGACAAAGGAGGAAGGGAGGGTCAGCAGGAGAAGAAGGGAGTTATGCCTGCGGGGCTTCTTCCTCAACAGCCACGCTGCTTCAACTCAGGTTTTCTGTGAAAGACCCCCACAGACTACTTTTGGATTTCTTGCAGACCATCTGTGGTCCATGAACCATTGGTTAGAAAGCACTATTCTAAAGTAGCTACAAGGGGAATCCCACAGAAGACAACTGCAGTAATCCAGCCCCAAAAGGATAAGAGTAAAGTATGACTTCTACAGAAAAGGGTGCAGCCAGCAAAGGTGACTTTGTGAAGGGCACTCATCCTTGCCACTGCTATCAACCACACATCCAAGAATAGGGATGGCCTAGGGGCATTTCAAGTTGCTAACTTCAGAAGAAGTTCAATACAGCTATTGCCCATGAATGATGCAGTATCAGGAAATAATCATCTTCCCATTACAGATGGGCCTCCTCCCTATTTCATTTGCCACTGGAAATACAACCCTCTCTGATGCAGGATGCTGATTTTATGGAGTTCTGGTATAATCAAATAAGAGTATCTCTGACTTATTTTGGACTAAGGTCTGATTTTTGAGCCATGAATAAACCATTTTCTAATATGAGAACTTTGTTGTTTGTCACTGTTCCTAGCTACCTTGAATCCCATTTTGGGAAAAAATGGGATATAAATTCAGCACATAAATAAATAAATAAATAAATAAATAAATAAATAAATGAATGGATAAAATGAGATTAGATCCCAGTGAGTGGGATGGATCTAATTGGCACAGATGCTTTTAAGGCTAACGAGCCCTTAACTTCAGAGTTATTTTAAGATAACTCTTTCACTTTAAAATCACAGGGCAGTCAAAACAATTTGATTTTGTACTACAAATGTACATAGCCAATGTCCATGTACCCTATGGATTCTAGGAGTTGTAGTCCCCAAAAGGGATCTTTTCCAAGGTCTGAATTTCATTGGAGAATTAAATATGGGATATGATTCTGAGAAGCTTTGTACAAATACAAGTCCAACGGGCCACACAGCTGGTGGTTCCTTTGAAGTATATGGCATTCGCTTGCATGGCTAAACATGCAAGGCAATTGTGAAGTGAAAAGCAGCTTGTTCATTCAACCATATGAACAGTGGCAGCAGAAGCCTCAAAGGCATCTGCAGAAACATTTATGTACCCCATTCTCCTGCACATAACTTCTCCATATCATTGTTGTTAATATGTATATAAAATATACTTGGTTATATTGAAAGGCCCCTTTGAATCCCTAATCTGAATCTCTTGAATATCAGTATAAATTTCCGCTTTGCTGTGCAATACCTGCTGAAGAGCTGGGGGGACTTATTCTCGGACTTTCCCATGCTTTGTCCAGTCTTCAAGCTCTGTAAGGTCTTCATGGGATGCTACCTCTCTCCTGTCCAAATGCATCCTTAGTCTTTAGATTTTTTGTGTTACTTCTTTGCCTGCTTCAGTGGTTTCATTTCACATACTAACCCCACATGTACAACGCTTGGATTTTCTAGGGAGCAAAAAAGTGCTGTTAATACAAACACATGGAGATGGTTTGATAATGCAAAAATGACTCACTGGGATATCTAGAAGGTCAAAGCCAGCTTGGGTTAATTTAGAGTGCTTATTATGTCCATAGAGAGATAAAAACAGCATCAAATTAACGCTGCAGAAATACGTGGCTATATTTACTTGGGAAGGCATTCTAGTGGAGAAAACGTACTCACTTGCAGAAATATTGTGGTTTTGCTGTATGACTGACATAAAGATTTGCAATCATCAATAGCATTGCCAGCAGAAACAACTGTAGCACTCTTTATAGCTTAACCTTCGTGGAAAGTTAACCTCAAAGGGTGTTGGCCCTAAGTGGTGTGTCTTCAATTAAAATGAAATAGGCCCATTTGTTGAATTGCAGAGTTGCACTGGATTTCCACCCCACCTCAAGAAAGAAACACCCCTCAGAATCCAAGAAAATAGTGATGTTATTGGGCAGCAGTGGCAATAACAGACCAAATGTAGATGTATTGGTCATATGTTGGGTTGCGAATTGGAAAATTAACTTTTCTAAACATATCTAAGAATTGATGTGTTTGAGCAGTATGAATTTGGAAGGAAAAAAAAATAAAGGGGTGAATTGACACGGGGAAGATACACCCACAAAACCATAATCCTAGATTGGCACAGGTCTTTGCTTGCATAGTCTTATTTATCAGAACTCCCTCCAATGAAACAGCAGCTCTCAAAGACTAGCTGAAGAAATGTTCGCTCATGTTGAGACATTCACTGAAAATGTTAATTAGGACATATTTCGATACAATCAATTCATACCCGCTTGCTTGCTACGATAGGCTCCTGCAATCCTTGCCACAGCCAAATGTGTTAAAAGGAGGCATTTGTGGTTGTTTTGAAACAGCCTATAAAACCTGTCAACATTTGCAAGCCTGTTGGGGGACAGTTGTGTGTGTAGCAATTGAAAGCCGCCTCTTTGAGGGCTGGCTCCGAGAGTGTGCTGCCTTGGGATGCGTCCAAGTTGTTCAGAGTGTTTAGATTTTTCGTGCCACAGATTATATAAAAGGCGAGCATTTGGCAACAACCTTGTATTGATAGGAAGCCGGTGTATAAATCAGCCAGTCTCCTTCCTCAGGTGCAGGAAAGAATATGTTGTATTATGAATGGAAGGTATTTAAAGGGATGGCTGTGAAAGCTCAGTGCAGCCCTTATTCTTGGCATATGAAAATGTAACTAAAAGGCTCACCTGCCAACATGAGTCATAGCTTCGTTTTTTAAATAAGGTTACCGCACTTGGCAAAAGCAGCCAGTGAATGGAAAGGAAAGCATTGGGTTATTATGCCTTCCTGCCTGTTATCATAGCCCCACAATGAGAAACATCAAGGAGCACGTCAGATGAGCCACCAGTTCTCAGGCTGACAGGCTTTTTAGACCTTCAAAAACAAAACTATTTATTTGGGCCATCTAAGTACTGCTGAGAAGGTTCAGCTTCTTAACAGGGATGCCTCCTGTGTTTGGTGAAAGAGCATCTTATAGCAGAATGAAGCTATTTAAGTTTCTTTCTTCACGTATCAGGTTAGGAGTGTGCACATCACTTTTAGGGGATTATGATTTGTGTTATGAAATGCTTATCAAGTGTTTTTTTTACCCCCCCCCCCCCCCACTTTCTTTCTTCAAGATTAGTTTAGTTTTAATTAAGTAAACCTTTCTCAAGAGAAAGCTTCCTGACTATTCTTCATACCCAGAGGCAACCCTACTTGTTGTTTTTAATTATTTTTCACTGTTACCCAAACTGCTTTGGGTACTCCTGCCCAATTAAATCAAAGGCACGGGATCCTCATACACAATATGTTTAATATTTAATTTTAATTAAATTAATTAAATTGTTTATTTAATTTTATGTCGCATTATTGTGCATCGCGTAATGCAAAATTTATGATAGGGAGACATTGGAAGGTGGGGGGAGCAGGAGAGGAACAAGCTAATCAGGGTAGTCAAAAGAGCCTTCCGTGTCATTTTTCCAGGGAATAAGCAACCAAACAGGAGGAGATAACAAAAATCACAAGTTGTTTGGATCAAAATAGGGTGGATGTGCAGCACCGAGAGCAGTTTGTTTTACTTGAGTTATCTTGACACCCTTGCTTGCAACAATCACAATAGTCACACAATGGCACCTCCTGAATTAAGCAGGCAATCAAGTCGACATTAGTAAAACTAGTGTTTAGGCTGTGTTTCCAACTAGCAGAGGACCAAGGTCGACAAATGTATTACCATCATTCCAGGCTAACACAGGCAATTCGCATTCAGAACCGTTGCCAGCACTATTATTCATTCTCTTTCCAGCAGGTCTTATTGCTGTACTTGAATGACTAAAAGGAACCTCGAGTTATTCCTTGTATTTTCACTGGATATGTAATATGTTGTTTGTTTAATAGAAATTCACTGAGATTTACTTGCTTGGTGGGTCAAGTTTGCGTTAATGAACCCAGTAAGAGGATTTTTTTTTTTAAAAAGGCCCATAGATTCAAGTCAAAATGATGAGTTTTATTTTATGATTGCATCTGAAAGGGAAATATATATATTTTAGTGAGCTGGGATTTTGCTTTAATAAGTAAGTTTTCATCTTTCATTTTAGTTATTGCATCATAAATTTTCTGAAGTTTGGTTTCATGCCTGGATTGTGATCTATGATACGGTGCGGTGATAGGAACCTACCATATCACAACATAAATTACTGCTCACTCCGATATCTCTGGGGACGTATGGATTCATATCTGTGGTTATATGAAAGGGGATTTCATATAGCATTAATCTAGGTTACTGCAGGAAACCATTCAAACTTACAGTAAATATATTGGCTTGCTGGATGATATTTTTCATAATTTGGAGAGAGGAGGCTGTTGAAATTCAGGTGTAAGATAAGGAGATAATATAAATGTATATTGCCAAAAAGGGCACAGATAGAGGTACAGGCAGAGGCACAAAGCTATAAGGACAAAACTTTAAGGATGGATCCTGCAAAAGTAAGAGAGAAAGCTTCAGACTTAGCTGGCAATTAGATGAGAAGGGGATCAAAACTGCTGCCTTGCAGCCTACAGTGTTATACCCCCCTCCCAATGGATATGAACATAGGTCAACAGGAGTTTCCAAAGCTGTTTAGAAGCTCATATCCACTATGGATACTGTGCTCTGTCTGAGCTGGTCATCTTGCTCCAGTTCTTTTACCTATTCCACCTTTGTACAGGTGAGCATCACAATGGCACCCAAGGAGACCAACAGAACACAGGTTGAGTACCTCTTATCCAAAATGCTTGCGACAAAAAGTGTTCAGAATTTCTGGCCAGATTTTGGAATACTTGCAAATATTAATGAGATAACTTGGAAATGGGGCCCAAGTTTAAGGTTGAAATTCATTTTTATTTCATATACACTTTATAGCCATAATCTGAAGGTAAGTTTACACACAATATTTTTTAGGAATTTTCTGCAAAGTTTGGGTACCTTGAACCATCAGGAAGTGAAGGTGTAATTATCTCCGTTTGGGCAATTTTAAATTTTGGAGTATTTCATATTTTGGAATTTAAGAAAAGGGTCACTCAACATGTATTATGAGTATACTCCCATATGGGTTCACTTATATGGAACTATATCTTCCTAATCTCTGTGGGTTTTGTTTCAGAGGAATACAGTCAGTCCCCAAATTACAGAGGAATACAGTCAGTCCCCAAATTACAAACATCCAATTTACATAGTTAAGAACGGGGGTGAGACAACAGGAAGTGAGAGAAATCTAACCCTTGGAAGGGAAATTCATTCCTGGAAAAGTCATCATGGGGAAAAGATATCTCAACTGAAGCTTTATCACCATCTCTTGTTTCCATAACAAGCCTAATTTTTCAAAATCCAATTATCACAGGGAAAAAAGTGGAGTGAAATCTTCTGAACAGGGGCACAGACAGCAAAACAAACACCAAAGGGGTGTTAACCACTTCCTTATGGTATCTATCCATCCATCTATCTATAGCTGGATTTACACTTTAAAAAAATGTTTGTTCCAGCTTACAAACAAATTAAACTTAAGGACAAATTTACAGAACCTATCTTGTTTGTAACTTGGGGACTCCCAGCACAGGAAAAGGCTTGATCTATGCTTACTCCACAGTACTAACCTCAGATGGCTGAGTCCTCTTGCAACTGGGCAGCTTTTCTTTTTTCCCCACAGAGGCAATTTTTCTATAACATCCACTGAGGACCCTTCCACACAGTCATATAACCCAGAATACCAAGGCAGAAAATCCCACAATATCAGCTTTGAACTGGGTTATCTGAGTCCACACATTGCCATATATTCCAGTTCAAAGCAAAAAATGTGGGATTTATTCAGCTGTGCGGAAGGGGCCTGAAAGGGACAAGCAAGGTTATATTGTAGAATGCTGTGGCTTAGCAGAGTGTTGACAGCATGACCTTCAATGGTTTAATAAGCAGATATTTCCTTATAGAACAAAATGGCTGAAAACATAACACTTGCTGTTACTATTATCTGGGCAAAATAATGGTATGCGATCTACTTCCTCCTCCCTCCTTTTCTCTCATGCCTATTTTCCAGATTTAATTGTTAAGCATTGATAGAGAAATGCACTCCATTATGTATTTTTAGCATTGTGACAGTAAGGCAAACATAAATACGTATCTCTTCACATAGATTATTCATGTTATAATGAACAATGTCTCACCCTTAAGGAAGGAATGGTTAAAACCCAATCTTCCTTCAATATTATAGATATTCATAGGGCACTAGTTGTGTTTCAGCCGATTAAATATTATCATAAAAACAGCTGATGGTGCATTAAATTAAATATCTGATTAGGGTAGACTTTACAGAAGGCTTTTCAAGACTAATGCAATTATCTGTTGTGGCTAAACAGTAGGTTTAACTCAGTGGCACTTGCCAGAAAGAATTCTTTTCCCTCTACAAAAATTAATGGGGGAATAACATGGGATCAAACCAGATTAGTAGTCAAACAATTTCTGGCAAGGTCTTAATAGTGGGTAAGAGATTATTGGAGGAAAATAATTTAAGCAGAGACTATTTCCTTTATGTTTTCTTGATTTATGCGCCACCATTGCTCTGGTTAAATATAAATTTGGCCATAGTTGGCACAATTTAATCAAACTATAGGATAGGATACCTACACATTTCACATAGAGATGATCTGTGAGGAAAAAGCACACCTTGGATCTTCACCTCACTTTCGAATCTACAATATATTTGAGAAGGGAAAGTAGCAAAATATTTGAAAAGCAGGACCACAATTTCAATTGTAATTATTGCCAATAGGATTTTAAAAAAATATAAAGTTGTTCCTTAGTGTAGTAACTGAACACAAAACCAAGTGATTGTTTATTGTATCACTCTACTAGCTTGGGTATCCAGTGGTGCCCGGGTTATTTGAAAATACATTGTTCACTTTGGGGTCTTAAGTAATATCATTTAGTCAGTTATTAACACTATTGATTAGAAAAAAGCCAGCCTTTGATTTCATTTTTTAATGAATGCTCCCATTAGAAAATACATAACAATGTGGGTGAACTGTAATTCTCAGAATCGTGGGTCAATCCTCCCCAAACCAGGCCTGTATGCACAGCTGGCCCTATTGAGTCTGTGTGCCAAGTGTGGTCCAGATCCGTCGTCAGCTGGGTTCACTGCTCTCTGGATAAGGGTGAACTACAACTCCCATATGCCAAAGGCAATCACCCCCAAATCCTGCCAATATTTACAGTGGGCCATGTTGGGTCTGTGCACCAAGTTTGGCCCAGATCTGACATTGCCTGAGTTCATTGTTATCTGGATGCAGATGAACTACAACTTCCAAAATCAAGGTCAATTCCCTCAAACCCCAGCAGTATGTTCAGTTGGTCATGGGGCTTTTCTGTGGCAAGTTTGGTCCCTGTCAATTATCTGTGGGTGTCACAGTTTCTCTGGATGCAGGTGAACTACAACTCCCAGATTCTCAGGACAATCACCCTGAAGCTCTGCTTGTATTCAAAGTTGGGCATGTTGGGTCTGTGTACCAAGTTTGGTCCAGATTAGTGTGGTAAGTTTGGTTCATGTCCATCATGTGTGGGAGCCGCAGTGGTCTCTGGAAGTGAGTGAAAGTACTGCAAATCCCATCATCCATAGCAAGTTTGGTCCAGATCCATTGTTGGTTGAATTCACAGTGTTCTCTGGATGTTGGTGAACTACAACTCCTATAAATCAAGGTCAGTTTTCCCCAAATCTGGTCATGGGGGTTCTGTGTGTCAAAGGTGGACCAGGTCCATTATTGAAGGGAGTCACAATTCTCTGCCTTGATGCAGGATGAACTCCAACCTCCATCCTGTTGAGTCAGTACCCCAAATCCCTCCAGTCTGTTCAGTTGCTGATCAATTCCTCCGTGTTTGCTGTGTGCTAAAGGAAAGGGTAGGAAAGGGTTAAGGGAGAGGCAGTGGGCAGGATCATGCAAATTTCACACAAGGAACCCTGGGATGCTTGCCTGTGGTGGAGGAAACACATCAAATCTAGGATGAAATTATCCCCAAATGATAGCATTCCTTGGGTGGTGGGCCATAGCGTTTGGGGAGGACATTGGCAGGGTTTGGACAATATGTTCATGGCACTCACTGTAACCTGCAATGTCAGTGGAGGGAGTACCTTTGGAGGCTTCTTAGCATTTGAAAGTATCGCCTGTTCATGGGGGGTGGAGGCTGTCTGTAAGTGGACACCTCTGCCACATACGCGCATACGCATTTTTCACTTTTATTATGTGTAAAAATAAGTCTGATAAAATTCTACAAGAGTGAAAGGAAAGGGCAGTCCTGCTTATTTTCTACCTCTCTTTTTGTAAATATATGAGATCTATTAAAAATTCTTAAAGGAGAAAGGTTCTCTATTACAGCTATTTTGCCTGGTGATATATGGGAACAGCTTTTTTTCCTAAATGTTTTTGAGAAGAATTTAGTATGCATGTTAGCCCATTCCACCATAACTCATGATGCCAAGCATACTTCTGGAGTTCTCAAGTCATACCGAAATGCAGAAAAGTTCCTTCTGTTTAATATGACTGGGAGGTACTGTTATTTAAAAACTGAAGTTAGTAGCTTCTTTAGAAAAGGTGTTTAGGTTTAGGGATCTCAAACAACTTCCCTGGGATGTGTGTGTATGATAGATCTCGTCACATTGGCAAATATCCCCATCGTAGAACATTTTGCCAATGCAGCCAGCATGGAGCTCTCCAGATCTCATCATATGACACACAGCTATTTCCGGTGGGGCTCCATTCTGGCCACATCGACAAAGTGTTTTGTGATGGTGAACAAGTGTTCTTACTATTGTTCATGTGTATCGGAGCAAATTGGGTCTTTGGACTGTAATAAATTTTTGCTGTTGCTGTTAGTGTTCTACAACAGGGAACTCTGAACATCTGTGTTCAGATAGAAATGTTGGGAGCAAGCCAGATTCGCCCCACAATTTGTCCTGCTGCCCTAAGGATTCTCCCACTGTCCCCCGCATCAAGGACTTCCATGCAATGAGGTCCTTAGTGTATGTGGGTAACTGGGATGGCTCATGGTTGCTGTGAATTTACTGGTATTATAAATGAGTTCTACGGAGTTGGAAACAGAATGAAATTTGCTATAGGGGAAGTAAAATTTGTAGCAAAATCTGGAGCATTTCCTTTTTGGATTTGTGCCCACATTGGATGAGAAATTCTTGGAATGATAGACCTGAAGTAACTTTTCCAATTTTCACATTCCAGATTCCTTCTGCCCTGCTGGGTACAACAGGGTTGTCTATATCAAGAAAAAAATTCCCAAAATAATTGGTTTCGCTTCAGTAACAACAACAACAACAACAACAATAATAACAACAACAACCACCTTAATTTTTATCCCGCCCTATCTCCCTAAGAAAGGTACTCCTTTTGATAGACTGATAATAAATATGTGGCTGAAAGTGTGCCTTATTTCTTGTGTTATGAGCAAAACAGCATAGGCTTTTTAAATAGATACAGCTTCCAGACCATTAAAAATGAGGGCATGATGGACAAGCAGAAAGTGAACAAAATTTGGACATTATTTAAGAAGAGCATTATACATCACTCATCATAGTGCAAGAAAAAATCATACTTAGTGAACATTTGAGAAACTATAAAAGAGCAAGAATTGTGACTTCGAGCATATGTACAGGTAGAAAAGTAGGTGTGTCTATTTTAACCATAATGATGGTAATGTTATGTAATTAAGGCCCTCTCTAATAACATTATGTGCTTTGCATGCAGCGAAGGGAATCTGTACATGGAAATAGCCTCCATGTACATTGGTGGATCAGGAACTACATAGCAAGCATGCGTACAGATGCATATCTGGAATGTATGATGTGCATTTAGTCATGAGACATCCATGGCGTCTACATTTGCACTTTCCTTCACCTAGACATGACCCAGACCAACATTACCTAGTGTCCAAACTTTGTAAAATCACACTTCCTGGACACATACCAATATGAAGGCAATATACTTCTGTGTCAAATGGTTAGAAAAAAACATGATTTAATCGGTGGTTGAATTTAGATTCCAGGACTAAGTTAAGACGTCCTTGTACTTCCATATGACTGGCTACTCATTATGATGGCTATTACTTCTCCAGCATCAGAGGAACTATACTTCTGTATATCAGTTACAAGGGAACAGTTGCTTGTGTCTAGCTTGTGATGCGCTTTTCACAGTGGGAGACCAGTGGGAGAACATAGTATTGGATTAGATAGTCCTTTTGTTTGTATAGCACATTTCTTCTCCGGTTCTTACATCCTAAGTAATGTGTATGAGGAGGGTAACCAGCAGGGTGTGGGGCATGCCTAAGCAGATTATTATGATATATTTACACATCCTTCCATATTTATGGGAGAAGAATAAGTTGTCTATAAGATGGTATGTAATAATTGGGAACTCTAGTGAAGTTGTTTAAAATTGGCGAGATAAATCCTGGTGAGACATTAGTAGGCAGAAGGCCAAGCGACGTTGTCAATGGCATATGAGTAACTGATCAAATGGCAGATATCTTTCAACACATGAGTGGGAAATATACGGTGGGGTTTTTATAGGCCTGACCCAAATACCGTTGATGGGCTTGGTGATTTGATCATGTGTACAATTAGCCACTTAAAGAAATATGAATAGATAACAGAAATGCTGGAAGATATTACATTGTCTTCAAGGGAACACATTAGTCATGTTAACTCAAGACTGACTAGTGCTTACATTTGCCTTCACATTAATTTCTAGGATTATAAACCAATCTGGCTCATGCAAAATGGTAGCAGACAAGAGGAAGGCTGGAGGAATAGATTTTTTTTTCTTCAAGAAGGAACTGGGCTTCCATAAAACATGTCTCTGTGTTGGGTTATATACTGAACCTGAATTGACTCTGAAGTAAAAGTCACGAGGAGGATATAAGCTGCATCCCTATATAGATCGATTCTGTGAGGCATTCACCCCTTCCTTTCAGTGTTGTGTAGATACTAATGCTCACTCCAACTGTCCAATTAACCATGAGGAGAACATGCCTTAACCAGGTGATGGAAGCCACTCATTACAGTTTAACAGTTACACGTAGTTAGTGCCTTTTCCCAATAGCTGAGCTAAAGTTATCTTACATGGCAATTGTAATGTTTATTATTGCATGACTTTCAATTGCTTCCAACTTCTGACAATTCTAATACGAGGTTTGTTTGGAAATATTTCTTTGGTGCAGTAGGGTGGGATGCGATGTTACCATTGCCTTCCTCTGAAGATGAGAAGGTGGCACTTGCCAAAGTCAGTGAGTTTTGATGGTTGAGCATGGATTTTTGAATCTTAGTCTTCTGGGGACCTTCCATATTATGGAACAGCACTATGTCTCAAACTAACTCCCATTTTTCCATCCTACAGAATCCTGGGATTTCTAGTTTGGAGAATGGCATTAAAAATTCTCAGCTTGATTACCTCACCAAAAGACAAATCCTAGGATTTCATATTATGTTGCCATGGCAGTTAAAGTGGAATACATTGCTGTAATTGAATAATGGGAATGGGCCCCCAAAATCCTAGTCCAACATTCAAATCACTAAACAGGCTGGTGTTCACACATGTACTATAACAAGAGATTGTTTCACTCCTTTATTGTGGGATGATTGCAACCTTCTGCTCTGCTGTTTGTGTCAAGGACCGGTTGGAAGAAATAAGGTTTTTTTTGCAAGAGGTTGTAACATTCTGGTTTTCAAACAACAACAACAATAATGGAAATGTTTTACTTGTTTTTCATTTTTTTAGTAATGGAAACAATAGCAGAATTGAAAAAACAGCAGATAGTTGCTTTTCCTGGGTCACAAACTATAACTGTAACTCATTAATCTGCAAAAATGATATTCTAAGCTTTTCACCTTATGCACCCCTATGATTGCTATCAGAAGCGCTGTTCTCTTGGCTTGCCTCCAATAGAAATATAGTTGGCAGTGCTAGAAATATTGCTTCTCTGTGATGGCATCATATTTATGGAGTCCTCCTCCTGGGCAAATGGAACAAGCTCCCTGTTTCCCTGCCTACACATGCTCCATAAGTTATTCTATGCAGATACAAATTTAATGTGCATAATATTTTCTGACCAGTTTCTGCTTGGAATGGTTTTTCTCTTGTTTCAATGGTTATATTTTCATATGGCTCTCCAGTGGTTAAATTATTTCTGTGTCTCTTTGGGTGCATTTTAGGGACAGAAGTAGGGAAGTGCTGCTTCAAGCTGAATGAGTATTGAACTGAGAGCATGTTACTGCTTTGTGCCTGGTTGAAAACAGGTGAACATGAATTCGTGGATGCAGCCTGGTGGTTGAAGGGGCACTTTCCCCCTGCTTCACTCCATTGATCTCTCTTCTATCCATAAAAACAACCCAAAAATGTTTGGATACAAACCTTGAACATTGTTCATTTCCAGCTGTCACTTGTGAGCAGAACTTGTTGTTTTTCTTCCCATTTTTTGTTGATTTGCCTTAGTTCAAAAGAAGTGATTTTAGAGGGTGATTAAACTTTGCATAATTTTTTGACGTGAGTTGCCATATATTCTCCTCATTAGGAAATAATGAAAGATAAATAAAAGATACAAGGGGGAGAAGATTGCTACCATTAGTACAAATCTTCATCCCTAATAAGACAGGGTTTCTGATAATGGGAGCTCTGCATATAAGGCAGGCGATATTCCCTTTTCATTGTGTGAGGCTCTAAAAGGCAGCAAGGGGAACTTGGGTGTGGGTTTTACAGGCAACACCCTCCTCCTCCCTTAGCCCTAGGCGTGTGAGTGCAAGCATCTGCATGGGGCTTCAGAAAGACTTATAAACCAAGAAGAGAACAGGCTTGACAGCATGAACCATCATCCTACGCACCAAAAGCCGAATTCAAGTTCAGAGAAGTCAAAGGCTGCATTCCAGTGGTAGTTGGAGTGAAAGGCAAGGAAATGGGTGGCACCCAACCTGTTTTGGGTTTTCGTCTGAACTTTAAATGACCAAGCCAAGGTGCAGAAGCTATTTAGAGAAAAGGTTCAGTACTTGGAATAGCTATCCCAGGTGCTGAACCTTTGCTAAAAACAGGTTCAAAACCATGTTCTCTCTTAGTTCAGATGAAATCATGCAGTGAATTCGTTGAACATTGACACAGAAGCCATTGTATGCTACTGGATGGGACCAAAATACCAGCATGTTTTAGCTTAAAACTCTTACTGCCAATAACTAAGATTTAAGAGAAACATTTTAACATTTTATAATGGGAGAAAATCTGGGAAATAAACAAAGGGCATATCCAACCTGATCGAAAACTTCCAGATTTTGATCTTGTTTTTTTCCGATTTCATGCTGGGTTAAAAAGGCTTGACTATCCCAGATTCTGAGATTTCAAAGCTAAATCTCAGGCCTAGGGACAATCCTTTGGATGTCAACAGTGAGCAGACCTTGGTGGTGTTACAAGAAGACCCGGTGATGCCATTAGGCATGACACATTAAATATCAACCACAGCTGCATAAAGTACATTTTAAAAGCAAGTCTTAAAAAGTAACAAAAATGCACACATGCCTGAGGGGCAGCAAAAAGGGCCCTGGCCTTGAGATCTAAGAACCCTTACCCTTGGCATTTCCTTGCTCCATCTTGTTACCCAGAAAGCATGACAGATATGTGTACCTTCTGTGAAATTTACTTGGCATGTATATTTACTTTGCATAAACACTTAAGCTTCTCACCTGGGCTTCTTGTTGTGACATTTTCTTTTTGCTATTGTCTTTTTTACTTTCTTCCCAGACAGCAAATGTCAGAAAGTAAATAGCGTAGAAAAGAGTACTGCCATACCATATATCTTACATGGAGAATTACTACCTGAGAACATGCTTGTATGCCCTGGTTCATATATTAAGTACAGAGTTGAATTGCAATGGTATGGCAGAGAAATATACACTTTTTTTCCTTCTTCATTTCTTCTTTTTGTAGATATCTCCCAATGGGATCTTAGCATACCTTGCAAAGTCCAGGTTTATACAGCCCATTTTCTTTCCCTAATTGGGACATGGTTGTGCAACTCACATATATATTGTATCTTTTGTGCATGTAGTTTCATAACATGAAATACATATTAAATAGTCCCACATACTAATGGGACAAATCTTGACCTACTGATGTCCCACTGGTTTTAGTGGAACTAGCATTCTCCAGATTCAGCCCTTGGAATTTTCTTTTTATGTATTAAACTGTAAAATGTAAAGATAAAGACAACTAAAGAAATTCCCGTCCCTGCCAGATGGACCTAGGAATTAGTTCTGATGTCTTATCATGCATCATCGCCCTCACTGCTGTATCGTGACATGCCTCACTGCTACCTGCCTCTGCCACCAGATATATCAACAGTTGTAAGGAGATGCAACATAGGATGGGTTGGGGATATGGAGATATACCACTCTCCCCCAACTCTGGGGTCAGTTCTATGCCTTTACAGTGCAATGGTTTTTAACAGGGGTTCTCAAACCTTTTCAGCTGCGGAGCCATTTTTTAAGCAAAAGTTTCTTGTGGAGCCCCAAGAAATGTTTATATATTATATTAGCCACCCCCTGCTACGTGTTGTTGTGGCCCAGTCTGTATATATGTGTTTTCTGTGTGTATATATGTGTAAATGTGTGTTTGCATATATATGTGTGGTTTTGTGCATGTGTTGTAATGTGTTTTTTGTTTTTTGGCTTTTTAAGTCTCTTTTGCAGTGTTTTTCAGTGTTTATATGAGTGATGGTCACTCATTGGCCTGAAACATGTATTGTGTCCACATGTGGTGTCAATTTGTCTAGTGGTTTTTGAGTTATGTTAATTCCACAAATGAACATTACATTTTTATTTATATAGATTATATATTTTATTATATGTAATGGGTATATTTCAGGCATGGGAAACCTTTCTAACACATTGTGTTTTAAAATTTGACAGATGGGCCAGGCCAGTGGCAGATGGATGGAGAGTGTTTGTGTGAACTAATTGAAAAAAAAAATGAATTCTTATGCACACTGCACATATTTAATTTGTAGTGCAAAAAAGGAAGGAAGGAAAGAACAATATAATATTGAAAATGAAGAACTATTTTAACCAATATAAACTTAACAGTATTTCAACGGAAGTCACAGGGGGCATCCAGTCCACCTCCCTTCCACCATGCAGGAAAAGTAAAATCAAAGCATGCTCTGAGAGATGAGAGTGAAATAGAGTTTTGGAAGCAAGGGAAAAAGGATTTGGGAGGCAAGGGCACAAGGTTGAGGGGGGCCAAGGAAAAAAAGGATTTAAGGGTGACGGAGGTGGGGGGGGGGAGGCTTTTGGGTGAGGGAGGCAGGGGAAAAGGCTTTTGGGTGTGAGAGGTGGAAAAAAGGCTTTTGGTGGCAAGGTAGGTGAGAGAGGAGCAGGAAAGAGGAGGGGAAGCTTGGAGGAGCGGGAGGATGAGGAACCGTGGAGCCCCTCAGTATGTTTCATGGAACTCTAAGGGCTCCACAGAGCACACTGTGAGAACTGCTTGTTTATAGGGTAATGAAATTCAGGGTCATAATGTATTGTTACTGTTAAGGAAAATTACTCAAAAATAAGCAGAGCATCCAAAATACAAACAGGATACAAAAGTTGGGCATCAGCTCATTAGCGAGCAGTGCATGAAGTGCTGTATGATGTGGCTGTAAAGAATTTAGAGCTTAGGCAGGTAAAGATGTAGAGCCCAATCTTAAAAATCACAAAAGGTTTATTTACAATAATAAAGAACTAATTACATTTCTTAATAATCAAGAACTGGGATTGAGCTACTCTAACACCAATCTCTCTTCTAAGATTTCAAAGCTAGGGAAAAACTACAAATTACTATATCTCTCTGACACACACATACACAGATCTCAAAGCACACAGCACATAATGAGATGTAAGAAACAGAAGTCAGATTTTAAAAACCTTGCAGTAGAAAAGTATAAATTATACACAACCAATCAGAATGAGAGCAGAAACAGAGAGAAGAGAAGATATAGATACATTCCCAACTGTCATATATGGAGAAGAGAAACCCTTAGTCTATACTAAGGTCTAGAGCAGGGGTCCTCAAACTTTTTAAACAGAGGGCCAGGTCACAGTCCCTCAAACTGTTGGTGGGCCGGATTATAATTTGAAAAAAAAAACCATGAATAATTTCTATGCACATTGTACATATCTTATTTGTAGTGCAAAAACACTTTAAAACAATACAATAATTAAAATGAAGAACTATTTTAACAAATATAAAGTTATTACTATTTCAATGGGAAGTGTGGACCTGCTTTTGGCCAATGAGATAGGATAGTTGTTGTTGTTGTTGTTGTTGTTGTTGTTGTTGTTGTGTGCTTTCAAGTCATTTCAAACTCAGGTTGACCCTGAGCGAGGGCCGGTAAAATGACCTTGGAGGGCTGTATCCGGCCCCCGGGCCTTAGTTTGGGGACCCTTGGTCTAGAGTCTTGGGCAATCTGAGGTTGAATCCCAGCAATCCCCTGCTTCAACCATAACTGCACAAGTTTATAGGATTCATCATTTTCTGTTGAATTTATCCATTTTCATTTTGCTTGAGTTTAAAAACCCATTTACTTCCAACAATATCCTTGTCTTTGGATGCAAGAACAAACTCCGAGGTTTCATCGTGATGCAAAAAGTGTAGTTCCTCCAATGGCTGCACTCTTCCATTTCTCTCCTTCGCTCACTGGTAAACTCCACACCTCATCCCAGGATGATCGCCTCTGAATTTCCGCTGTCTTAGCCACATAAGCCAAGTGAACTGGGGGAACTGTCCTTGTACTTCTTTCTGAACTTTGAAGTGATAACTTTGTTTGATCACTGGGAGGTCCTAGTTCCACACATTCACTTGATAGCTGGGCTAGAGTCAGTTCAGTCACAAGTACACGTGTCCCTTCATCACAGAATGACTCTTGTCATTGCCCATCAGGAATCTCTCCTTCTGTTTCCTGAGCACTCTCATCAAAATAAGTCACTTTTTCAGCAGTTACTTTAGGTGCAAGTAGGGCATGCTGTTTCACCTCAATACGTATATTACATGTCATTTAAAGCACCCCGACAGATAGACATCCAGCCTCTGCTTAAAAGCCTCCAAAGAAGGAGCCTCCGTCACATCAGTACAGAATTCTCATAAATTTTGTGAATTCCTCCAAATATTATGGCAATTCTGATTCTTTAGTTTGTATTCTTACCCATCGATCTTAATTCATCAATTAAAAACCTCACATGTTGTAGAAAATCATCCAGACTTTCTTCAGAGTCCATTTTAGCTTTGAACAGCTTGTGATACATCAACATGCTTTCATCTAAAGAACTCTGCTTTCGCCATTGCATCATTCTTAATATATTCAAAAGTCTTCCCAGATAAGGAATTGGTAATTAAGGCTTTCACTCATTTGCCGATTTCTGTCCACATTTCATACTCATCATCATCAGCTTGGGGTGGATCTTGTTGACAGACCTTTGTTTGCTTTGAATCCAGTGGAAGCTCCAATCTCTTCTTCCAGTCAAATAATTGGACCCATTTTCTGTGAGTTTTGGAAAATTCAGGAAGAACTTTTGTCTCCTTTCCATTCTGAAATAAAGATGCACCAAAAATCCAAAAAACTCCAAAAACCTCAAAACCCCTTTAAAAGAAGCCTCTCTGCTCTTTTCAGCCTTCCTATTTTTGTTTCAAGCTCTTTCTATCAGTAAACATGCAGTCTAGGCACTTAGACTGGACACATTAAAAGAAAAGAAAAAAAAAGCCAAAGAGAAGAAAAAAAACACACCTTGCCTCATGTGTGCAAATGTATTCCTTCTTGTCCTTCCTATAACAGGGTGGGTTGATCTCTTAAAGAAATGACTTCAAAACTGTCATGGTAATTTTATAAGTACACGGAAAACAAAGATAGCAATGTTTCTCATAAGGGGAAAAAATTCCAAAGTGAAATAGGGCTGCCAAAGAGGCATACAAAATCATAGAACCATAGAGTTGGAAGAGATCACATGGGCCATCTAGTCCAACCCCCTGCCATGCAGAAAAGCACAATCAAAGCATCCCTGACAGATGGCCACCCAACCTCTGTTTAAAAGCTTTCAAGGAAGGACCTTCCACCACACCCCATGGCAGAGAGTTCCACTGCTGAACAGCTCTTATAGTCAGGAACTGCATTCTTCCTAATGTTCAAGTGAAATCTCCTTTCCTGTAATTTGAACCCATTGCTCCAAGTCCTACTTTGCAGGGCAGCAGAAAACAAACCTGTTCCCTCTTCCTTTAGACATCCTTTCACATATTTATACATAGCTATCTTGTCTCCTCTCAACCTTCTGTTCTGAAGGCTCAACATACCCAGCTCTTTAATATGCTTCTCATAGGGAAAATGAGTCTATGCTTTTGGAATCCCAAGATTGTCAAACAAAATGTTACAAAAACTGGTTGGGGTGGAGAGGAAAAAGAAAATGATATGATATTGAAGTTATGGCTTTTCCACAGTATCCTCTGGTAGAATAAAGATGGAATGTTCCATTGACATTTAAAGGAAGGTTTCAACCAAGTGGTCTGGTTGCAGATCAAACCTTGACAAGATAATATAACCTCTACAGTATATTACAAATTCATAAGAATCGGGAGATCTATATCTTGGTAAAATGTACATAATTAGTTGTCATCACATACAGCTTTTAAGTGAAGCACACAAAATTGCATAGCGATGATACTTCAATATTAAAGAGCGCTTAATATTTTCCGAATTGCTACATTATGAAAAACCCAAGTCTCCTGAACATATTACATTTTATATTGATGTTTATTGCAAATAATTCTTATCCAGAAAAAATAAGTGATCAGTGTTGACAGCTCTGATCCTGTTGTCTGCTAGAGACAGAAGGAGGAGGAGATTTCTGAGTTTAGTGGTAGACCATGGAAACGTCAAATGTGCTTAAATTTGTCTAGACTGCAATGTTAAGTAATCTACAGGACTGGTAAAAATACTAATGATGGCTTTCCCCCTTTACTATTATTTTTTAGTGCCTCCCAGGGGGAAAAATATTCTTATCAACAGGTCCAGCTACTATTTCACAATAAATGGGGGTCTATGAACATTTGAAAATGAGCACCTCTCAACATATGCTTTTTGGGCTACTTTTGGGGAATGCAAAATGGGGTGTAAGATGCAACCAGCTCACTCAAAAGATGAATGAGCAATGCAATATTTAAAATATATTGCCTACCATTTCCAAATCCTTGTAATGAACCCACATGTAATTTCTCCATTCAGAGGATTTGGCAACAAGAAAGAAATCCACAATGCATAGATGCATTGAATAGTTATGTGTATGTTGTAGCTTGACATGTCTACAATTGAATACAAACTCAGTGAGAGAAACTGTCAATGTTTAAGCAGCTGTGGTATCAGTGATGGTAGGATGTTTCTGACATATTGTAAGACCCTTTTCTAAAACATTCAATTGATTAAACCTAGCAGTTCTTTCATGCTATGCAATTACATAGCTTCCAATTGTACTCATTTGGCAGGAACAGACTTGATTAATCTTCTATTGTCCCACTTTTTAGCTGCCTTTAAAATATCCCAGTTTCTGTCTCCTCCTTTCATTTCCTCCTGTTGTCCTCGGCTTATTTCTTTTGCTGCACATTGCAGTCAAAATGTAGAAGTAGTTTTCACATAGTTATCCCAGAGGGTGGAAAAGTACAAGAAGAGATGCTATTATCTTTTACTGTGAAGGAAAGGGGGAAGACCTCATTACCTCTGAGGATGCTTGCCATAGAAGCAGGCGAAACGTCAGGAGAGAATGCCTCTAGACCATGGCCATATAGCCTGAAAAATCCTACAACAACCCAGGATTCCGGCCATGAAAACCTTCAACAATACAAAGGGGGAAGAAGCTTGTAGATTTTTCCCTTTTCTCTAGATTCACGATCCCCAGTACAAGTGTTGCCATTAGACTTGTGCAATTCAGGTAAACCATGATTCATTTTGATGTCCCAGATTTTGGTGGGGGTCCTGATCCATTTTTCGGGAGCCTCCTGAATTTGGGAGGACAGAAATCCATTTTTGATCTGGGAAGCCAAAGGATTCATTTTCTATCTGGCCCATTGGTGGCAATGGGGGGGGGGGGGGGACGGGACTTCCCACAGGCTCCTCTTCCCATCATTTTAGACATTTTTTGTCCTTATATCCTTCATTAAGGCTTGGATTAAAAGAATCAAAGTTAAGATATCACTCTTTCTGTGATCCTTTCCCTTCTGTCTGTAGTGGAGACTTTGTTAAAGCTGTTTCTCCTCTAGAGGAGACAGGAGCTGCACACGCTCATGCTTTCTCTCTGCAGCAGACAGTTTTCCAAGACATTTTAAGGAGGCTTCTCAAGTTCACAGGGAAGAGGGATCAAACTGGAGGTATTTTACCCTGGACTTCCTTAAAAAAAGGCCTCTTCTCTCTTGATTCGGAGGTGCTGGAATGGTGCCGGTTCCCCCTCGTGCTTTTCCTTTTAGCGGTTGTCTCCCTACCTGCACTCCAGATGTAACTGAAAGCAGCTGGTTTTCAACAGCCACTGTTCTGTTGTGGCCGGTGAAAAAAATGGCAGCGGAGTCCATGCTGTTATGGACTTCAGAACCTACCAAACAAGTCAAAGGGAAGCATTCATAATGAATCCATGCACAAACCTAGTAGCTATTTGGTATGCTGTTTCAAACAGCAGTACAACTTGGGTATGGCCCTGGGAAAAGAAAACAAAAGTGGGATTCAACAACTATTTCAAGATGATTCCAGTCTAAAATTTGGTCCTAATTCAGGCCCCTTTCTACACTGCCATATACAATCCAGATTATCTGCTTTGAGCTGAATTATATGGCAGTGTGGACTCATATAATCCAGTTCAAAACAGATAATGTGGAATAGCTGTTTCTATAATCTGAATTGTATGGCAGTGCCAAAGTCCTCCCCATGAAACAGTGGTTTGATATAAAGTATATATAACAGATTTCCACAACATGAGTGCCTCCAATCATTTATCCATGATCCCCAACCATTTGCCATGATTCGAGGGGCTGAAAACAGTGCCAGTTTAAAGCAGGCAGATTCATCTTTGAAGGTTGGTCAACTAGATTAGTTTTACACTGAGTCATTCCATTGGTCCAGGTAACTGGCCTTTCAGATGTTTCCGATTGCATCTTCTATCTTCCATTACCATTGGCTAAAATGAGCTGATGGGCAGCCAGTCAAAAACATCTGGTGGCTCATTGTTGCCCATTCCTGGTATACAGAAATGGTTATTCGTTTCCCATCACTCTGCCCAGAGATTCTTTCCATTGCAGATGAAGGGTTTCAAGACCTTCTGCATGTAAAAACTGACCACTATTTCTGCATGGCTAAAGAGTGCCTTTGCCTACCTTCGGCTGGTGGGAGATCTTTTCTTGGAGAAGGCAGACCTGGCCATGGTAGTTCATGCCTTTGTTACTTCCATATTTGTTACCTCCACTACTATAATGAGTTCTACATGCGGCTGCCCTAGAGAAATGTTCAGAAGCTACAGCTAGTGTAAAATGCAGTAGCTAGCTGTTAAATGTATATTTCAGATTACTTCAATTGCTTCCAACTTGAGTTAAAAACTTAACTCAAGTTTAAAAATAAACTCAAGTTTATTTTTATTTATTGTGTCAGGAGTGAACCAAAACAGTTGTATTGCATTAAAAACAAACAAACATACAAACAAAACACAAAGTTTGCAGGTCCTTTGACCAGTAGCTGGCCACTTGGAATGCTTCTGGTGTTGCTGCAAGAATGTCCCCCATTGTGCATGTGGCAGGGCTCAGGTTGCATTGCAGTAGGTGGTCTGTGGTTTGCTCTTCTCCACACTTGCATGTCATGGATTCCACTTCATAGCCCCATTTCTTAAGGTTGGCTCTGCATCTTGTGGTGCCAGAGTGCAGTCTGTTCAGCGCCTTCCAAGTCACCCAGTTTTCTGTGTGCCCAGGATTGGTATTAGCTATTGATTGAGGTTCTGGGTTTGAGCCTGCCACTTTTGGACTCTTGCTTGCTGAGGTGTTCCAGCGAGTGTCTTTGTAGATCTTAGAAAACTATTTCTTGATTTAAGTCATTGGCATGCTGGCTGATACCCAAACAGCCCGGAGTGGGCCTGAGATGTCACTGCCTTGGTTCTTTCACTATTGGTTGCTATACCCTGGCAGATGACAGGTGGTGCAATACTGGCTAAACAGTGTAATTTCTCCAGTGGTGAAGGGCGCAGACACCCCGTGATAATGCGCCATGTCTCATTAAGTTATATGCATGTCGCATAACTCAAGTTGGGGATAGGAGAGAAGGGGGTGAAACCTTGTACTTCCCAGTAGTTTCAGGGAAGCAAACTGCAGTCTCTCTTAACTTACTTGTTCGTCCTCATTAATAACTTTTGCCATCTCAACCACACTCTGATGTTGCTTGACAAAATTCCATGTCATATCTGAGTATGACATTTGGAATCAATCCATATTAATCACATATCTGCATCTGAGAGGTATGGCTATAAATCTGATCTGTGGGCAGGTGTATATTTGAGATAAATACCTTGAGTTTCAGAAGATAGCAGTGCCTTCTGGCTGTGATTTAATCTATTTAATATTACGAATATACTTTTTGGGGCTTGAATCTTTATTTCTACATATGAAGACAACTCGCATACTGAAATGGTAAAAAATTTACAGCCATTGTTGAAGACAACAACAATAACAGTAACAATAACAACACTGACAATAACAAGAGTATATTTTTCTCTTATACTAGCTCAATGTTGTCCTTAGTTACTGGGCGGATCTAATCATTGCAATTGTATATTTACTTTAGTGGGTTGTTCAAACTATTATATTTTTGGCGGATCAGATAGTTTAAAGCAACACGTGGCAACTGAGTGCAGCTACTCTTTAAGTTGTGCATAATGACCTAAAACAACACAACACTAGGTCATTGACATCGTGGGAAATGTTAAGATTGGCTATGTATAGACACTGTTGGGAAAGCTGTGTTGATTGAGGATATTTTTGGAAGGCCCAGGGCAGGGATCTGCCCAAGGGTGACAGGTGCTGATTCTGGCCTTGGGTATTATTTTGGGTGGTTAGGAAACTTGTTTCTTTTTTTTTTTTGAGGGGGGGGGGTGTACTTTTTTGAGGAGGGCCAATGTGGTCCCAATCTTCAAGAAGGGAAAAAAGGACGACCCAAACAACTACCGTCCGGTCAGCCTCACGTCGATACCGGGCAAGATTCTGGAAAAGATTGTTAAGGAAGCGGTCTGCAAACACTTAGAAACAAATGCAGTCATCGCTAATAGTCAACATGGATTTATCAAAAACAAGTCATGCCAGACTAATCTGATCTCTTTCTTCGATAGAGCTACAAGCTGGGTAGATGCGGGGAATGCCGTGGATGTAGCGTACCTGGATTTCAGTAAGGCCTTCGACAAGGTCCCCCATGACCTTCTGGCAAGGAAACTAGTCCAATGTGGGCTAGGCAAAACTACGGTGAGGTGGATCTGTAATTGGTTAAGTGGACGAACACAGAGAGTGCTCACTAATGCTTCCTCTTCATCTTGGAAAGAAGTGACAAGTGGAGTGCCGCAGGGTTCCGTCCTGGGCCCGGTCCTGTTCAACATCTTTATTAATGACTTAGATGAAGGGCTAGAAGGCATGATCATCAAGTTTGCAGACGACACCAAATTGGGAGGGATAGCCAATAGTCCAGAGGACAGGAGCAGAATTCAAAATGATCTTGACAGATTAGAGAGATGGGCCAAAACTAACAAAATGAAGTTCAACAGTGACAAATGCAAGATACTCCACTTTGGCAGAAAAAATGAAATGCAAAGATACAGAATGGGGGACGCCTGGCTCGAGAGCAGTACGTGTGAAAAAGATCTTGGAGTCCTCGTGGACAACAAGTTAAACATGAGCCAACAATGTGATGTGGCGGCAAAAAAAGCCAATGGGATTTTGGCCTGCATCAATAGGAGCATAGTGTCTAGATCTAAGGAAGTAATGCTACCCCTCTATTCTGCTTTGGTTAGACCACATCTGGAATATTGTGTCCATTTCTGGGCACCACAATTCAAGAGAGATATTGACAAGCTGGAATGTGTCCAGAGGAGGGCGACTAAAATGATCAAGGGTCTGGAGAACAAGCCCTATGAGGAGCGGCTTAGGGAACTGGGCATGTTTAGCCTGAAGAAGAGAAGGCTGAGAGGAGATATGATAGCCATGTATAAATATGTGAGAGGAAGCCACAGGGAGGAGGGAGCAAGCTTGTTTTCTGCTTCCTTGGAGACTAGGACGCGGAACAATGGCTTCAAACTACAAGAGAGGAGATTCCATCTGAACATTAGGAAGAACTTCCTGACTGTGAGAGCCGTTCAGCAGTGGAACTCTCTGCCCCGGAGTGTGGTGGAGGCTCCTTCTTTGGAAGCTTTTAAGCAGAGGCTGGATGGCCATTTGTCAGGGGTGATTTGAATGCAATATTCCTGCTTCTTGGCAGGGGGTTGGACTGGATGGCCCACGAGGTCTCTTCCAACTCTTTGATTCTATGATTCTATGATTCTATACTGTTCCCAAAATCATGCTATAGCAACCCTGCCAGGTGGGGGATTCTGGGATGTGTAGTCAAAGAAAGTTACATTTTCTTTGTTTTGTTACAGTCTGTTTTGAAGAATTACTGTTTGAAAAATAAAAAAATGTATAGTCATACAAATTGCTAGTAATGTAATTCAACTACTTCATGTATGGGAAACAAGAGCTAAGCTCTCTCCTAACACTCCACTTGCTCAGGTCTGTATGGCAGCTGGGAGGTGAGAAGGGAGGCAATTCAACAAAGTGATTGGTCTTGGCTCCAAGGGGAAATGAAACAAGGATGAACTCACACCTTCCCTTTCCTTCCCCTTGGAGCCCAAAACAATCACATCTGAATTGTCTTCTCCTTTCCTCACCACCAGAAAGCAGCAACAGCTTCCTGGAACTGAGCATCTTTCAAATTGAGTGCAAAGTTCTAGGGAATATCCACCAGTACCAAATCCAAAAAGAGATAAGTGTGCAACAAGGGATATATTTGTAAGCTGCACTTACACGTGCATATGTAACTATGAGCGATATTACATTGTTTTATAATGCTGGCTCCCAGGTTCAGTCATGTGAGTGCCTCCTGCAGAATTCTGGGGCTTATAATTTAGGGTGGGACATTTGGATAGTTTGAAGAGAGCAAGATCCTAGAAAAGAAAAGGGGTTAGGAAAGAGATTTGTGAACTATGTGGTGTGTGAGAGAGAGAGAGAGAAAGAGAGAGAGAGGGAGTGGGAGAGAAAGATGATAAAAGAACTGGGGAAATTCATAAAATCAGGAAGCTGGTGCAAATTCTGAAGGGAAAACTGAAATCACACATTTTTGAACTAACAGTACTTCAGGTTGAACATTTCTTATCCAGAATTCCAAAATCCAAAATATTCCAAAAATTCCAAAATCATCTACATATGTGGCTGAAATAGTCACCCTTCTGTTTTTTGATAGTTCAATGAACACACATTTTATTTCATGTATGAAAATCACAAAAAATATTGTGTATACAACTATCTTTACTTTATGTATATCAAGTGTATATGAAACACTAGGCCTGGGTAACAACGCAAAAATTTGTTTCTAAAATCGATTTGTAATTGGGGTTTTTTTTTGTTTCGATATTTAAAATAATTACAAAACTTTCCCAAAAAAAAGTTTCGGTATTTACGAAATTTCGTAAATATTTACAAAACATTTTGTAAAGATGGCGCCCTTTTTTTTCCCAATATTTTTAAAATATTTTTAAATTTAATTATTAATTTAGTAGAATAGGGATTAATTATTATTAATTATTGTTAAGGAGGGAAGGCAGGCACTCACTCTGGCGGGCCCTCTCGCTCGCCGCTCGTTCGCCCCTCTCACTCGCCGCTCGTTCGCCCCTCTCGCTCGCCGCTCGCTCGCCCCTCTCGCTCCAGCAGACAAGAGTTCTTCCTCCCACCCTGAACATTATTCCACAGATATATCAACCCCACTTGCCTAGTTTCCAACAGACCTCACAACCTCTGAGGATGCCTGCCATAGATGTGGGTGAAATGTCAGGAGAGAGTGCTTCCGCCCCTCTCGCTCGCTCGCCCCTCTCACTCGCCGCTCGCTATTATTATTAATAGGCAATGCTAAGCAAGCTGGCCAATTGCAACATTCAGGCAGGAAGCAGCCAGACCATGAAGCTGCAAGGCCATTCGATGCTCATCAAGCTGGCCAGCTGCAACATTCACGCTTGCCTCCAGCAGACAAGAGTTCTTCCTCCCACCCTGAACATTATTCCACAGATATATCAACCCCACTTGCCTAGTTTCCAACAGACCTCACAACCTCTGAGGATGCCTGCCATAGATGTGGGTGAAATGTCAGGAGAGAGTGCTTCCTCCCCTCTCGCTCGCCGCTCGCTCCCCCCTCTCGCTCGCCGCTCGCTCGCCCCTCTCGCTCCAGCAGACAAGAGTTCTTCCTCCCACCCTGAACATTATTCCACAGATATATCAACCCCACTTGCCTAGTTTCCAACAGACCTCACAACCTCTGAGGATGCCTGCCATAGATGTGGGTGAAATGTCAGGAGAGAGTGCTTCCGCCCCTCTCGCTCGCCGCTCGCTCGCCCCTCTCGCTCGCCGCTCGCTATTATTATTAATAGGCAATGCTAAGCAAGCTGGCCAATTGCAACATTCAGGCAGGAAGCAGCCAGACCATGAAGCTGCAAGGCCATTCGATGCTCATCAAGCTGGCCAGCTGCAACATTCACGCTTGCCTCCAGCAGACAAGAGTTCTTCCTCCCACCCTGAACATTATTCCACAGATATATCAACCCCACTTGCCTAGTTTCCAACAGACCTCACAACCTCTGAGGATGCCTGCCATAGATGTGGGTGAAATGTCAGGAGAGAGTGCTTCCTCCCCTCTCGCTCGCCGCTCGCTCGCCCCTCTCGCTCGCCCCTCTCAGCAAGCATCGGCAGGCGGCCATCTTACGTATTTCCGAAATGGACGGAAATACAAATTTTTTTGGCGCCTGCCTTTCGATATTTAAAAACACTTCCAGGTTAAAAAAAAGTTTTGTAATCGTTTCGTAATTCAAAAATTAACGAATTTTTTAACGAATTACGAATTAACGAAACGAATTGACCAGCCCTATGAAACACACATACTGTAAATGAATTTCATGTTTAGATTTGGCTCCTATCTCTAAGATATTTTTTTATATATTTATACGCAACCATGCACACTCACACAAGTATTCCAAAATTTTAAAAAATCCGAAATCTAAAACATTTCTGGTCCCAAGCATTTCAGATAAGGGATACTCAAGGTATAGTGATATGATACCCATGACTGGCAGCATCATAATTGGTTTTTAAAACTATTCTTGTGTAATATGATAGCTAATGTTGGTATATCACACTGGTCCAAAAACTTCCTGTTACATTGGCCTAACCCACTAAATTAATTGCATTTACTATTATTTGATTCACCATTCAGCAATTAGTTTAATGACTTTACTTTTGTTGGCACTAACAAATGGGATTCAGACTACTATGCTAATATTTTCTCTTTCCCATCTAGTCAAAGATCTGAGATATGATTTTCCCCCTATTCTCTTAAAGTTATCTATCTATCTATCTATCTATCTATCTATCTATCTATCTATCTATCTATCCATCTATCTATAATATAGCAGAAGTAATAGGTAGAAGTAGAGCTTATTTAGTTCTGGTAGAGTACACCTTCTTGACCTAGGGATAATATTTAGATACTGTTATCCAGAACTTCTTTTGCTAACTTTTTACTTTTAGTCTTTAGTCAGGTAATTAAATGCAAGATTCAAAGCAAGTTAAGCAGGAGCTGGGTTGTTTTGTAATCAAAAGATAAGCAATGCAGCAACAAGGTTTTACTAGCATGAGGATGAAAGCCACCATCACTTCCCACAGTGGTGAATATCTCGTAAGGAGGGACACTGGCAAATATATATGGGGAAAATACATATATTCATGGCTTCATAAGAGTTATAGGAAAGGCCTGCTCTTTTCTCAGCCTGTCAAATAGTAGAATTTTCTCATCTCTATGTGAATTTTTCAGCATTTTGATTTAGATGTTTCTTCAAATGTAGCCCAGTGGTTGGTACATTCTAGGGCACCGGCCCAAGAAAAGAAAGGAGGAAAACCAGATCTACCCCCATGCTTTGCCTTATTAAAGAATATTTGAAACAAAGACTTTAAGGCATCATTTGTTTCTTGTTACTCATCTTTGCAAACATCTCTTGTCTTCCCAGGCTATGTCCTGATGTGTTAGCATTAGTGGCCTGTGGATTTCTCAAGCTCGCTGGAACAGAAATTCACACGGGCCTACGTAGCTTTCTCAGGCATAGATAACAAAGCCAAGAGCAGAAATCTTAAAGAAGAAATCAAGTGAGTGGAATGACATGACTTCATTTTTTCTCCTCCTGTTTCTTAGAAAACATGTGCAGACCAATGCAAGCTTCTTGGCTGGGCGCCGGGAATAATTATTAGAGTCTTCTTATTTTTATTTTTAGATATGATTGATAAGATTCATTATAAAAACTATAAAAAAGAACATGGTTTTTTCCCCTTCCTTTCATTATTTTTGAAGTTCCTTCTGCACATATTTCAATATTACTATTGCCCTACGGGCACATCGGCATGGTATATCAGGAAGTGTATTTTGTAAACAATTTCTCACAAGCCATGGAAAATGCTTAAATATTAATTTGGTCATAATTGGCAAAGAAGCAATTAAAAACTCAGCCAAAGTGACTTTCTCTCTTCCTCTTTTACTTCTCCTCCCCTCCCTATTCCATTTATCCACAATGTAGGAAGTGAATGTAAAACAATAGATCCCAGAGCTGAGCTGCCCAGAATTCTACGCTGAACTTGCCTTAAAGCTACAATATGGATTTAATTTATATGCAAATGTAAGCAATAAAAAAGCCAGGCACTGTCAAAATTATAGTATTTTTTAGGAGATGCTGCTAAAGTGGCACGTAAACGGGAATTGTGATTTCACTGTAGGAACTAATTATTATCGGTCACAGTGTTACCTTTTTCGTTTAATCTTTTCTCTCTTGCTCACTCTCTTTTTTTTAACAAAGTGGAAATCACTTTTCTTTAGAAGGGGTGAAAAGAAGGAAAGAAGGGGAGGGGAAAATAAAGGCGGCGGCAGTGTGTGTGTTAACTAGAATATTGGTAGGAGACAGGAAAGAGTGACTGAAAACAGTCCGAAATATCTGTGAGATTCAGCATCAGGATAATTTCACAGTCTTGCTTTTTGACTGTTGTGTCCTGAGCTGACCAGCACCATGCAAGGCTGATCAAAGGCCCATCGGAAACATCAAGTAGAGCTAAATAGGGACTAAAGTATGCTAATAAAGAAGAGAAATGTACTTTAATCCTGTTATAATACAAGGTAACTCAGAGGCTGGGAAGGGCCTTGTTGCAGCTCTCCCCCTTCCCCAGTCTTTCCAGGACCCCTGCAAACTTTGAATAGAAGTTGCTTCCTTTTGGGGGGGATGGAGGGGGGTGCTCTTGGTGCTGCCTGGGTATGGCTTTTTCAGATGCCCCCCAGTCCCCTCCTCCTCCGTTTACTGAATGTCAACAGTCGGGTGAGCAAGGCTTCTGAGTTCCTTAGATCAGTACCCTGTGACCTTCCAGATTTAAGCACAGACCATTAGGCTAAGCTTTCCAGCTGTTGCCTGAATTATGAGGGATTTTTTTCTCTCTTCAGAGGAGGACAGAGCTTAGTGGAACACTAGGCAACAGTTTTATATTATGTCCCCATTACCACCCAGCTCGCCATCCCTGTTCACCATGCAAGCAAAGGCAAGTGCTGCTTTTCTTTCTGTACTCTTCCAGTCATGAAGGAACAAAACAAAATTAAAAATAAGGAGCAAGCTTCCTTGGAAAGAGGTTAAATTTGCAGTGGTCCAGTTTGGCTGGAAACCTACAGCCCTGGGGTAGATTCCTAGCTTGGCTTCTTGAAAAGAAGCAGAAACATGGGATTTTGTTTTGAAAAATTGCACCCTATAGTAGCTGAGTTTTAAAGTGGCCTTCCCCACCCTATTGGAGTTTGTCTTCTTTCTATCTTTCAGTTTACAACTTTTGCCTGAAGCTCCTCTAACAAGAGAGGCAGAGGACGGGTGTGTAATGGGTGAAATGCTCCATATAGTTAATTATAGTTCTCCCTATAAAAGAATATGTTTTGTTAAGGTGTCCTCCCCCCACAAAAAAACCCCCTGCATTTGAGCCCCAGATGAAAAAAGGACCAATGTAATTTTCGAGCCAGTCAACTGTCTCTGCAACTGTATCAGAAGATTTTTGTTTAAAATGCTCTCTCTCTCACACACTCACATATACACATACACATACAAAGGTTTCATTGAAGCATTACCTCCCACCATGCGGTTGAAAATCCTAGACTGGAGTAAATGATCCTAAATATCATTCTGTTAAGTACAAATTACATACTTGGTATATAGAGCTGTAATGGTGTATTTCCAAGAGATGATGTGCGAGTGTGTCAGATAGATAACTGCTCAGAGAAAAAAAATGAGCAGATTGTGAGGAACAGAGAAAAAAGATAAAGGAAAGATAAAGAAATGTAGTCTTTCTCACAATGCGTTTGTCTCATGAAATGCCCTTTCCCCCATATTAAATGACTTTTACCATTTCCCTCCTCTCTGATATCCTACAACCCCCAGGGAAGCCTGAGTCTCAAATGCCACACATACTCCATGCAGTAGATCCTTCTGAAATTCAAGGTGCAGATATCACATCCCAGTCTGGTGCACTATTATTCTTACATTCTTGAGCCTTACCCCCGTGAATTAAATGAATTTTTACATCTACTGAAAAATATTAATAGGAAGAATTATGCTTTCCAATTGAAATGTGTAAATGTAGAATTATCTTTCATTCACATTGAGTGTCAGATCTATAAGGGGACATCTGTGGATTTGAAGCCACATAAGTAATAAAAATAGTCATAAAACAGCTAATGGCTTGCATTCACCCTGATCTCTGTAATGATCAATAAAATATGATGGCAATGCTGGACATACAAAGAAGTCTATGAACATGTGCATCCTTGCTTTCATGTGAAGGGTGTAGATGAACAATATTATCCATGAGAACCAATGAGGAAGGGAAAGTGATCACACAGGATTTTCACAGAGCTCTCCTACCAGGGGTAATAAGGCAATAGTTATTCCTGGGGCAGCTTCCATTCCCCAATGAGTTCAACTTCAGGAGTCCACATTAGAACAGGACTTCAATGTGTAGAAGAAACAAGTAAATAAAATAAAATGAAAAGCTTCCCTAAGTCAAGTCAGACTTTGTCGGGTCTTTCTAATGTGATGGGTCGTCTGGGAGATCTTTTGCCAAGAAGGACTTCCAACAGAAATTCATGGTATTGGCAACCCTTGAATAATGTAAAAGCAACAGAAATAAGATTTATGGATCCTCCTGCATGTATCACTAGCTAATTCCCATTCTTCCTCCTTCTCCCGCAGACTGACACACAAAGAGAAAGAGAATCTGTCTGCCCCTCTTTCTGTCCATCCGTCCATTTATCTATTTATCTTCAAGTTCCACTGTAGAGATAAACCCTACTACTTTCCTTTTCACAAATTCCTAATGCCTTAGTAGGAAAATACAAACCAAATTGTTTTTAAGGTCCATTCACAGACAGAGAGAATGAGTCTGAACTGAAAATGTCAAATCATTACATTCCTAGAAAGCTCTCCTATATATATTTGTGCTCATCCAGATTAACCATTGTTAGTAATTTTAGAGTGATTTATTAGGCTTAATATAAAATATCTGCTAATATCCATTTCCTTTTTTGCTAGTTTTTGTGTGCCGTATACTGTACTTCGAACAAAAGAAAGAAAGAAGTATAAATATTTTTTCACTGTCCCTTCCCCAAATGTCATACAGTGCATGCTAAACTCTACACAATAGGAGTCTTGTTTTTAACAATTTTGAATGGTTTTAGTTTACAGGAAGTTTTATGTATTAGGGGAAAAACTTCAATATTTTGATAAGGACCACCAAAGTCGTATTAGCTTAATATGACTGCAATCCTTCTCCTTTCAAACAACAATTACGTTAAGTTTACAACTTTTATTTTTTTTAAAAAAATTGCCAAAAATTTCTTCCCTGAAAAAAGTGACCTTTTACTTCTTTCAAATTGATAAGAATACAAGATAGGAAAGAAATCACACACACGCATACACATACACAAAAGAACCAAAATGATCCCTAACAGCTATTCCTAATTACTGCAACATTGCTACATGAAAGAAAATCACAATAAACATATTTTCCAAATTCCATTGTTATTTTACCAAAACACAGATCCTCCTATCAAGAATGAATTCAAAACTGCATCCCATTTTCAGTAGGTTCAATCTGTGAACGTCTATCCAGTGCAGAACACTGATAAACACGCAGAACAAATCAACTTGGCAATATTCTTGATCGCAGTGCTCAAAATACAATATCTGAATAGCCAGAAAGGCAGGAAATATTTAACTTAATTGAAGCAACAGTCTTCTAACATGATGTAATGCTAAGGCATGGCAAATATCCAGCAAGTGAGACACTTTTAGTAGTACAGCTTCAGCACCAGTACCTTTCCGGTAGCAAAGGATGAAATGGATGTGATATAGGAGATCTGTGACTAGATTTGCTGACTTATTTGTCATTGAAGGAGCACATGTTTTGCATCAGGTGAATGGTAGGTTTTTAAATCTGTCTCTCACACTGTTTGTGAACGTTCCAACCTTTGTCTAACCTATTATTAGCCTATCTATCTATCTATCTATCTATCTATCCATCCATCCATCCATCCATCTATCTAGCTAACTATCTAGCTAATCAGTCAATCAATCTTGGCATGGTATAAGTTTTAATGTTATTAATTTTTTTGGGTATGTAATAAAAAAATTCTGAACAATAATGTTGATCAGAAAACCAATGGAGGACGAAAGATTTAAGCCCCTCTTCCCCAGATGTATGGTCCTGACTGTTAGAAACAAAAAGTAAAAACAAAAATGGAAAGATCCAACCAGAGCTTCCTAATGTCTTAACTGGTTCTGTCCAGTATAAGATGTAAATGGGAGCACAAGCTTCCAAATACTCTTATGATGATGGTCATGACTGCTTAAAAACAAAAAGTAAAAACAAGGAGCCAGAGAAGTACTGTAGATATTGCCATCATCTTCAATGGGGCCAATGTAATTTTTTATGCCACAATCCCATTGTCAATAGTGCCCCTCCTACCATGCCTTCAACTGCTATGGAACCTCTTGCAATTTCCCCCCAAACTGATTCTTCCCATGTCCTTTTTGAAAAATGTACAGTAGAGTCTTGCTTATCCAACCTTCGCTCATCCAACATTTTGTATTATCCAACACAGTCTGCCTCCCATCCGGATCCACAGCTGTTTCTTTAGGCAGTCAATGTTTTCAATACATTGCAATGTTTTGGTGCTAAATTTGTAAATACAGTAATTATTACATAACATTACCGCATATTGAATTGTGTTTCCTGTTGATTTGTTCTAAAAAAAGATGTTTTGGTGCTTGTTTTGTAAAATCTTAACGTAATTTGATGTTTAATAGGCTTTTCCTTAATCCCTCCTTGTTATCCAACATTTTTGCTTATCCAATGTTCTGCAGACCTGTTTATGTTGGATAAGCGAGGCTCTACTGTATGTCAAAATATATACGCTTTGGTCATGAAGATAAATCTGGAGTGTGTGGCAAGAAACAAGCTTCTAGAAAATTAATAACTGGGCCTGATTTAAAACAAAAATCTGTCACTCCACCATGCATTTTTTTTTACTATTCCTTAATATAGTGTGCTATCCATTTTATTTTAGTCTGATATAGCATGACATTCATTTAACCATAATGTAGTGTGAGTTATTATCTGGCATTATTATCTTGGTTTTGAGACTACTAATCCAGAGTTTGTCTTGAGGACTCTTGAGAAAGAAAGGAAGGAAGAAAGAAAGAAAGGAAGGAAGGGAGGGAGGGAATGGTTTTGGAATAACAAATGTACTAAAACAGTAGTATGCATGGCTAATGGATCCCCTTCACCTTACCATATTGGAACTAACTTGGCTGTCAGAAGAATGAATTCTATGAGTCAAGAATGTGTAACAAGAGTAAGATTCCCTGGTGTATAGAGTCTAGATAATGAAGGACTTGCTTTTTATTGGACCAATTTCTGTTGGTGAGAAATTGTATACAGTTTTGAGTTCTCCAGAAACATCCAGTATAAAATAAACTTTCTTTTTCAGTGACCAGATGGTTCTGATAAATTGTAGTAGAAGAGACATCCACAATCCGCATGTAAGTCAGCCATCTTGTCGATGTTATGACGTAGCTGTTGGGTTGCATTTGCATTCAAAGCAGATTGGGGATTTAACATTGGCACAGCACGCTGTCTGGGCAAACATCTCACCAGGAATGGCTACTGTTAGTGGATACCTTTCAAGAACTAGAAGAAGGATTATATTGGATCTGCCACAGTTAGGGACAGCCGCCTTAAATATACATGCATGTTACAAAAACAATTCACCCACCACAAACTTGAAAAAAAAAAACACCTTATTTTTCCTCATCTTGACAATATATGCCTTGATCAAAGAGAATGCTGTGCTTTTTTAGCCTTTTATTTTTTGATGGGGATGGGACATGTTATGCCAACGTGAGTCTGTGTTCTCAGATATACGCCTTGCATAAGATGAATCATAAGACCCACTCCATGTGAATATTTCTCCCTCTCTTTCTCAATGGGTGGCTTTTCCAGACACAGATCCACATTCTTGTTCTGCAGTTGCCTGCTCTCCCTCCGCAATTGCATGCAACATATTCCATTCCTGCTCAAGCTTTGAAGAAATCCCCGCATTCCTTTCCATTTTTCCTGGCTCTCTCTGAGCTCAAGGGTCTACTTTTTGTCACTTCCACAGATGCTTTGTTGATGATCACACTTTGCTGTCGCTTTCACTATGAATTCCTAATTGGTACGTTGGCCTGGCATGTTAATATAAGAAAATGTACCACAATGTATTCCAGAAAGGTTATAATTCTAAACTGAAAACACCCATATACAGATGCACAGAGTCCTGCATTAAAATGCTGGCCTTTGGAATAATAAACACATGAAGAGAAAAAAATAGGGCTGACCCAAGACATTTTGCAACCCAAGGCCGAACAGCAAATGGCACAACTGCCTCATCCAAATCAGGAGACATCAATTAATTAACCTGCTGCTTCATTTTACTGGTTTGGAAGATGGTTTTATTAATTTTATTTATATTTCAATGTTTGCAAGGCACAGGAATTTTTGTAACCAGCTGAAGTCATATGATATCTGCCTTTATCACTCTTAAATTACTGCTTAAAAAAACTTATGGTGATACTCTTAGTAATGTTTGTTGGTGGTCCCATCCCATGTTTTTTTTTAAGCCATTTTATTAAATCTTCAGTCCTGTATAAGTATGTATATGCCATGTTCCAAGGCCCGAGAAGCAGTTAATGACTTGTATTATCAAAGGCTTTCATGGCCAGAATCACTGAGTTGTACATTTTTGGGGCTGTATGGCCTCCAATGCTGAATCCTGAGAAGGAGCCAGTAGCAGCCTTGTGAATTTATTTCTAATGCCATCTAAGCTAGGAGAGAATGCTTCTGGAACATGGCCATTCAGCCCAAAAAACTTATGGTAATCCAGTTGATGATTTTAATTGCAATTGTTTAAAAGTAACATTACTTCCATGCTTCTCAGAGGTTTGAAAAAGTACATTGAAAAATAGGAATGTGATGATTGCTGTCAGTGATACAAAACACACTCTCCTTTTGTGTATCTTTGGTGCATCTACACAGTAGAACGAATGCAATCTGACACACTTTAAATGCAATGGCTCAGTGCTATGGAATCCTGGGAGATGCAGTTTGGTGAAGGACAAGGACTCTGGCAGTGAAGGCTACAGACTTAGCAAAACTACAACTCTCTCATGATTTCATAACATTGAGCCATGACACTTAAAGGGGATACAAACTGCATTAATTTTACATTGTAGATGTTCCCTTAGTTTCATCAGCAATCACAATAGAGACTGAGGCAACATGAGCCATGTGACATTCCTCTCATATCATCTAGTGAAGCCACAGTACCATAGCAATAAAAGTATGGTAATGAACACACTACAGTTACAGTGAAAAAGGAATTAACATATTCTTGTTTAAGTTATCAACGTGATGCAATATAATACCTTAGGAACATAAGGGCAGTCACATTGGATTAGATTAAAGCCAATCTGTCATCAATGGGAAGTCCACTAGCAGGAGACCATTGCAACCTTCTTTAATATTCCCAGCAACTGTCACATAGTGGCACACTGCCTCCAGTGCTGAATCCTGGGAAGGAGCCACTAGCAGTCACATAGATTTATCTCTAAAGCCTTCTAATCTAGCAGACATTAAAGTGAATTCCACAGTTTAACTTTGAGTTGTGTGGAGTTAAAGGGAAAAGAAGGTAATTACAAGAAAGCACAAATGCAAATGCAGTAACTTGCAATCTCAGATGCTGGCAGCAGAGTTGTGTCTTGTTTCCAGTATCCATGCATATAAAATACAGCTAGCCCTCTGTATCCACTGTTTGTGCATCTATAGGTTCAACTATCCATCACTTGAAAATATTTTTAGAAGTCCCAAAGGCAAACCTTGCATTTGCCATTTTATATCATGGACACTTACTATGCCATTGTGTATAGTGGAGGGGCATGAGCTCCCGCTGTTAGCCCCTGCTTCTGCCAACCTAGCAGTTCAAAAACATGCAAATGTGAGTAGATCAATAAGTACCGCTCCAGCGGGAAGGTAATGGCACTCCATGCAGTCATGCCAGCCACATGACCTTTGGAGGTGTCTATGGATAATGCCAGTTCTTCAGCTTAGATATGGAGATGAGCACCAACCTCCAGAGTCAGACATGACTGGACTTAATGTCAGGGGGAAACCTTTACCTTTACCTATAATAGAACTTGAGTATCTATAGATTTCGTGGAGCTCCTAAAACTAAACCCCCGTGGATACAAAAGAGACACTGTAATAGACCAAAAATTCAGCTAGTCCACCTCACTTGAAAAAACATGCAAAAGGACATTCAGTGTGCAGTCTACAGTTTCACACACAGTAAGTTGCATCTAAGATCTGTTGAGTTCTTGATAACACATTGTAGGACTTACATGCCTCTCCGTCTCTAACACAAAGGACCAACAACATTGTGGTTTATGAATTACTAGAGTACAGGAATATATAGCTGATGAAATAAATGTTTTCATCCATAGAGAACTAGTGGCTGAAATTTGGGACTGTGGAGTTGCAAGTGGCCTTGGACAGTGAATTTTGATGCAAGAATGTTACAAACACTATGAAAACAAATGTGGACTCAGTTGTCCACATTGTACGCCCAGTCTTACAATTGTGGCCATTCTATAACTCTGTGCTGCCTGAAGACAAAAGAGTAAATGGGCCCCCACAGTTTAAGGTATTTAAGACCAATTGGCAAAGAAGTAGAAAAACCATAAGCTCCAATCCAGTCCCCATCCTTGGCAGTAAAAATACAACTTCCATGCAGAATAATCATCAATTTGCTATCCTTTCACGATAACCCCAAATCTGCTGTCTGGGAAGTCTTTCTCACTTTGCATTATGGAAGGGCAGATCCTGCCTGCAGTTAATTGAGTAACAGATAGACTTAAAATCCAACATTCTTCAACTCCTGGTTGGATTGAGAATGGAATTAAATAAGGAAGACACAAGAGAATAGACATTCTGCCTTTAAATGGTGCCTCTACTTCTGATTTGCATGTGCGCTGTTCATTCACGTGGAAATTAAAAAAAAAATAGAGGCCCCTCTGTGCCTTCTCATGGTGCCACAGGGAAGAGCACAATTGTGTAAGATATATTGAAGGAGAATCTAGGATACTCCCATAGCTTTGAAAACATCCCTTTTCTGTGGAGATGGGCACAGTGTAATTTACTCTTATACATATGTTTTGGCTATTCTTTTTAAAAATAAAGTAGTTATAAAATGTACTGCCCAATGGCTACATATTTGGTGTAGTTCTCACACAGATGATAACCATGTTTATAGCCTATACCATTTCTCTCTCTCCTGTATTTCCTTTCTTTATTATGCAAAATATATGAGGGAGGGTTAAAAAGTTTTGCCTCCTGTGTCATAAAAATGTTATAAATGGACATATAACAGCAGAAGTTGCTACTAGGGCTGGGCGGTTTCGTTTCGTAATTTCGTAATTCGTTAAAAATTTGTTATTTTTTTGATAACGAAGCGATATTGAACCATTCAGGAGCAACTAAAAAACGAAACGAATTTTTCCAATTCGTTTCGTAATTGTTTCGGAATTGTTTCGTTATTGATTCATTATTGATTCGGAAATGTTTCGTTATTATTTCCGCATGTCTGGTGCAAGTTTTAGGGTTGCTGTTTGTTTTCTCAGTGAAAAAAAATATAATTATCACACCAACAGTCAACAACAGAGGGAGAGGGAAGCTTCAGAAGTTTTTTTAGCGTATTGCGCGATCGCGGCCGCCATTAACGAATCGATTTGTAATCGATTCGTAATTGTTTCGTAATTGTTTTATGATTTCCGAAATTTCGTAAATATCGAACTTTTTTAAAGGAAAATTTCGGAATTCTTTTAAATAACAAAACGCAAAAAACCCCTAAAAACGAATCGAGTTTAGAAACAAATTTTTCCGTGTTTGGACAGCCCTAGTTGCTACAGATCATAGCCTGAACTGTCCTCTACACAAAACTACCATTCATCAATTTGTACACATTTGCACCATCATTTAACACAGGCATCAAAAGTATTTTGGAAAAATTCAGGGTTTTGCTTCATGATCCATGGTTTTTAAGCTGTTGTAATGTCATTCAATGTCAGACTATACAGAAAACCCAGAGTTCCTCTGAAAGACAACTTATGTGGTTTCAGATTCAATGATGTGAATGATGTTAAAACAGCTTTAAAATCATGGATCTTGAAGCAAAACTTCAAATTTTTCCAAAATGGTTTTGATGCCTGGGTTAAATAATGGCACAAATATGTATAAATTGATGGTGACTATGATGAAGGGTTAGTTTTGCGTAGAGGGCAGTTCAGGTTATGATCTGCAGCAACTTCTGCTGTTATATGTTCATTTCCTTTTACAAACCTGCATGAGCTATTTGATCTTCCGGGGAGGCCTTTCTCTCACTTCCTCCTCCGTCACAAGTGCGGCTTGTGGGGATGAGGGAGAGGGCCTTTTCTGTGGTGGGCCCTGGGCTCTGAAACTCACTACCCAGAGAGATTAGGCAAGCACCCATTCCGGCAGCCTTTAGGAAAAGCCTGAAAACCTGGCTCTTCCGGTGTGCTTTTGAGGAATGAAAAACAAATCCCATACCATGATTATTCCAGTACAAAATCTGTCCTTTTGAGGCACTTTATCTCATCCCTTTGTGTATGCCATGTCGTTTGTCCCATCTGAATCTCCCACCAGATTCTTTACTCTATTTATCTATCTCACCCAGGGTTTTATAATTTTATCCCTTGCATTTGGCCCTGCCCACTGTGTTTAATTCTTTTATTATTTTATCTTATATCCTGTGTTTACCCTACTGTATTATTTTGTTATTATTTGCATTTGATTGATGTAATTATCTGTTGTATGTATTTTACTTTGCTTTATTGTAATTCCTGGATTTGGTCTCATGGTAGCTGTCCCAAGTCATTGTTATTGTTATTATTATTATTATTATTATTATTATTATTATTATGTTTTTATGACACAGGAGGCAACATTTTTTGACCCACTCTCGTACATAAAGACTAAAACACGTCCACTAAAGGAAAACACATACATGATCAACACAGACATACAAAATTGAAGTAAATGTATTTATATAAGTCCCAAATTTGAGAGAAAGCCAGGATGATGATGATTATGATGATGATAACAACAATAATAACAATAGTAATAATGTATTATTCTCTGTATGCCACATGTTGATAATAAAGGATAACAAGGCCTTAATCCATTGATTAATGGGAGGCAAGTGTTATGATCTATATTGATAGTTTTCAAACTTTGGTTCTTTAATTGTGTTGGACTTCACTCCTGTAATTTGGGAGTTTCTGGGAGTTTAATACAAAACACGGGGGCAACCAACATTTCAGAAGCACTGGGCTTTACCACCTCAAATTGAAGGGATATGTGTGTATGTGTGAAAGGAAGAGATATATACAAGATTGAATGTACCATGACCATCTATGCAGAAAATAACCATAATTGGAAGAATTCAACAATATTCTAGTTTCTATATGTGGTGGAAGCTCCTTCTTTGGAGGCTTTTAAACAGAGGCTGGATGGCCATATGTTGGGGCATGCTTTGATTGTGCTTTTCCTGCATGGCATGGGGTTGGACTGGATGGCCCATGTCGTTTCTTCCAACTTTATGGTTCTGTGATTCTATGATTTCCTTTTTGGTTGAGAAAATATTTAGATATGTGAGCTGAAATAGCACAACACAGAATTAGGTTTGTCATATCAGTAACAATCAGGGGCTCTTCTACACTGATAGTAAAATTCAGCTTAGAACCATTTCAAAAGGAATCAGTTTTTCTGAGAGTTGGTCAGATTGTCATGCCTGGAGTCAATTTTCAGCCAGGAAGGTGATTAAATTTACCACAGAACCTGGTCTCAAACAACTTTGCAGTTTTTTTTTATCAATTTCCAGAGAGATGCGCATCAGTGCACCAGAGGCCTATGGGGTGAAAAAAAGAGGGAAAGTGACAGCAGTGGCAGTAATCACTTAGCCCTCCCAGGTGATCGATTAGCCCCCTGTTGCCCAGCCATGTTCTTGGGGCATTTTTTTGGCAATCTCCACTAAAGATACTTTAATGCGCTTCATCAGGAGTGGGTGTCTGAAATGTGCTCTATGTTTTGTGGTGCCAATTTCATCTTGGATCTAGATTACACTAGCATCTGCTGCAGTGCATTTTTTCCCCTGAATTCAGACTTTTAAAAACATGTTGTATACCCTTAAATGCATGCTGCAGTGTGCATTGGCATTGTGCATTTTGTGGCCACTGCAGCCTCAAGTCAGCTTTGAACTGCATTATATGGTTGGTATCAGGCATATAGCCCGGGGGGGGGGGGGCTTGAGGGGCTTCATCCCTCCCTCCCCCCCAAATTCTCAGGGTGGCCCATGAGAAGGCCTTACTGGTACATTATTTAAACTGTTATGTTTATTCATATCATGATCTGATCACCATGCTCAATATATCCCATATGCATTGGGGTATTGGGATAATGATACAAAGGTTTGCTAGGGTAGATCATCACCCCCCCCCCCCAGAATCAAACTCAGCACCCCCAAAGCAAATTCAGCACCACCCGAATCAAAATCCTGAAAATCCTGGTTCGTATGGAAGGGCCCTAGGTCCCTGCTTTTGTTTTGTGATCACAAAAAATATCTATTATGGATCCTTCATTTATTAGAAAGACATATTTAACATTTATATAGCATCTCATTCATAAAGTAACTAATGAATTCCTTTAATAGATGATCCCTAGTTTCTCAGATTAGAGACCTAGGGAACTTCTAACACTAGAAAATCTCTTAAGTGTCAGAAAAAATCAAGGCAAAGAAGCTGGTCAAAACAGTCCTATCTCAAGACACAGCCATAATTCTCATTTTGTTCAATCCTAAAATTAAATTGCTACAATGTGGTGATTTATCCACGCACCAACTAGACTGTATTTTAGTCTTTTTGTGTACAGAATTCAAAGTACCGATTATGACTCTATGAGGCTGCCCAAGTCTTAAGATCTTTGAGGGAACTTTCACTTGGTCTCACTATTTTCACAGGGATGTCAAGTGAATACATGGAAGAGAGCTTTTTAGTGGTCACTCCTGGATTGTAAAACCCCCTCTCTCATGAAGTCTGGCTGACCCCCTCTTGGTTCTCTTTCCACTGGCAGACAAAGACCTTTGTATTTAGGTAGACCTTTGGCTCTGAATTCATATGGCAAAGAGGCTTTTAATGGGAGATGCTCTGCTTTTATCATTTTATGAGGTGTTAAATGTATTTGAAACTGTCTTAACATTGCATTTTAAAATAATTGATTGTTAATTGATTGTAATTTGAATTAATAGAGTTTTTGAAGCTGTGCTTTTTTTCAATTTGTTGTGAACCACTTTGAATGCTTCTGCACTGACTATCTAACACCAGCTCAAGGCTGTGGCAGCTACAAAATGCACATTCCAATGTGCACTGCAGCTCATATTAAGGAAGACAGCATGCTTCATAAAAAGTCACTGGAAAATCTGAGTCCAGCCAAAAATGCTTTGCAGCTCATCTCTGTGTATCCCACATCCTGAGATAAATTGGCTCTGCAAAATGGAGAGTGCAGTGTAAACAGTAACATCCACTCCTGCTGAAGCACAATAAAGAAATTGAAACAATAAAGAAATGATGAGGAAATATCAGTTTTGCAGCAGCAGCTCCATCTTTGCTGATTATGAGATGCATCACAGATACAGGTTAGGTGTCTCTTAGCCAAAATGCATGGGACCATAAGTGCTTTGAATTTGTTTTCCCCCCACCAGATTTTGGAGTAGCTGTATTTCCACACATGTACATTACAAGGTATCTTGGAGATGGCACTTAAGTCTAAACATGAAATTCAATTATGTTTCATATACACCTCATACACATAATGTTATACAATATTTGTAATGATTTTGTACATGAAACAAAGTTTGTGTGCATTGAACTATCACAAAGCAAAGGAGTCACTATTACAAATACCCATGTGGACAGTTTTGGATATTGGACTATTTTGGATTTTGGGATTCAAGATAAGGGATGTTCCACCTGCATATGCTCCAAATACCAACCTGATAGTATTGGTAGACAAATTTTCAAGTGATAGTAAAGCTGGATTTGCTTCTGCTTAGAAGTGCCACAAGAATCATCCTCTTGACCACAGTGTATTTAGGACTTTGAGAATGTATAAAAGCTATTGGGTGCAAATTTAATGAAATCAGTGGCAAAATATGAATTGATCATTGTAATTGTGGAGCGCAGCAGTCATAGCCTTATCTCTTGCCATCTGGTGTATAGCTTCTGGATTATGAATACCAGCTCCTACATGCTTCAATTATTTGCTAGTTATTAGTTGTGTGGTCAAATTATTATGGCACGAGGTCTTTGCTTTCCAGGTGGGCCAGCTGTGCAACTTCAGGGAAGCCATGATTACATCTCTCTCTTTCTGCCTCCCTTCTGGAAAACAAGGAGATGGATAACTTTCCTGCTTTTGAGAGCTATGAAAATGAAGCACCAGAAGCATTAAAGTGTAAAAGGTTTAAAAGATGGATGACAAGAGAATTCCATTCTCCCTCGTGCACCTGTGAGCAGCACTGTAATAGCAAACATATGAATCCCATTTGCCACAGATCTTCTTCAGAGGCACATGTTTATTGGCTGCCTGCTTTAATGCATTAAGGATGTTCTTGCTTGGAAAGTTGTCTGGATGTTGCGTGGAGAGAAATACATGCTGTATTGGGGGTGGGGAGTGTGTTTTAAGGATTACCTCTCTAAAAATACTTTTTCTGCTTAATACAACACAAGAGAGAAGAAGAGCTTATTAACTGCATTTTTCCCAGAGAAAAATGGCAAAATACAGATGCTGACTGGAGGATGGTAGAATAACAACAGGAGCATCTGGCTTCTTTGTGCATTTACAGGAAAAGTGTGTTAAGGCTAACTTTAGGCCAACCTCAGGTTCATCCAGGTGGTCAGTGGGTTTCTAAAGGTCTGAAAAGCTCTTTCCGCCATGGATTATTTAACAAGGGGACTGATGTTCACTCCATTAAGATCTAAAATAATCACCAAACACTTGGTCATTCAGATTATGCTGATGTGATATATTCAGAGTGCTACAATCTATTAGTTAAAATACCATGCTAACCAAATAATTGGTGAGATTGTTATGATTGTATCATAGCTTATTTTGCTTATTTTACTATTAATTACAATGATAATAACTTGCCTTTGCATTGTATCTCCTTAGTATCAATTAGAAGGACTAAATCAATTAATGAAATGAAAGCAAAGGACCAAATTAAAGTCGATATATGCTAAAAACAATGAGAGGCATGCTTCCCCAAAAAGGTCTGTACAGTATGACAAAACAAGAGGTTAAAAAGCAGAATAGAGGTGTAGGTAACCATAAGTGGTGGCCCAGCATTTTGTCAAACACCTCAAAGAGCACAATGTGAGTGTGTGGGGAAATAAAAAAGTATTTGAAACAGTTAAGACTGGGAATAAAATGTTGCAACTAGCCCTAGGAATTCCCAGAGAGAAAAAAGTCAATGACAATATAGAATGGATACTTAAAATACCCTAATAACTACAGTAACAAACTTCACAGTCTCCCAACATTTGTATTCTGGTCTGATGGCCATTAATTGCACATTCCTGCATGGCAGAGGGCTGGACTAGATGGACCCTGAAGTCCCTTCTGTCTCTGTGGTTCTGGGCTCATAATAAGTTGTGCAATAGAAGGGAACAGCTTTGGAGTATTTGCCAGGAAAAGGTGATCCCATATTGGCCACATGACATTATTTCCTCATTCTTCCAAAGGCTAGAATAGAGTGTTGTTGTGAGCCTTCAAATTGTTTCCAACCTATGTCAACCATAAGGCAAACCAATCACAGAGTTTACTTGGCGAGATTACTGCTTGTGCCCAACAGGGCTTAGATGTTCTGGAACTCCTGAGCTCTGTTTGGCAGCAGGAGAACCCATTAAATGCTCATCCTCAGAAACTAGTGGATTCTGTAGGATCCCCCTAGACTCAGGAGAATTTTCCTACTACTAGACAGTCTAAATTAAATATCATACCATTAAATGGTGGTTTCAATTAAAACTCCATTTAGAGCCACTGTAAAAATTGTTTTACTATCCACTGAAAAGCCATTAGGGATGGAGTTAGTCTGACTCCTTTTAGAAGTGAATGTTAGCTGTCAACTTGGTGATGACCTGAAGGTGCCCAAGAGACTGGAATGGTAGAAGCCTAGAGTGTACATAATTGTAGCAAAACTTGTGCCAAAATAAGTGTATTAGTCATCAAGGTGCTATAAAATTTTCAATTTCATTTCATTTTGGATTTAGCAGATTGAAATGAAAATAGCTGTGGAGATTGACAGCATAGATTAGGCAACTATAGACACTCTGTAGCCTGCAAGTAGACATGAAGCTTGCCCAGGTTTTAAAGACTCTGGCAGTAAAAGTCTTTTCTTTATTTAAATATTTATGTCCCTACTTTGAGGTGGAATAGAGCACCATTACAGTATACTAGTTTGAGTGTTGGCATATGACTCTGAAGACCAGGATTCAAATTCTTATTTTGCCATGGAAACCCACTAGGAGATTTTTGATTTTGGACAAGTCAAACTCTCTCAGATTTAGAGGAATGCAAAGGCAAACCCTCAGTGAACACATCTTGCAAGAAAACCCCATGATGGTTCACCTATGGCTTGTCTCAAGTTGGAAATGACTTGAATGCACCCAGCAACAACAAGGTCCTGTGTAGTAGCCATCAAAGTAATAGATCTTGATGGCAAATTTACAATTTGTATATGTACTACTAGTGTCATTAATTCAGATTTCAAAGTAAGAGATACCTATCTCTGATAGCCCAACTAAATCATATTGTAAGGCATTAATACAATAACTTAATTGCTTGAATGTTACACACTTACCCACATGCAAGTGCATTATATCCTATGGAACATACTCTTTAGTAAGTATATTTACTTCTATTCCTAGGCACAATTTCTTGGGAGTAAAATCTACTAGATTCAATGGGACTTGCTTCCAAGTATTCATGCACAAGACCAGGCTATTACATGGATGCTCATAAAATGTGCAGGACTGGAAATCCCACCTGTTCAATGGTAATAGCATTCTAAGGTATTTTAGAAGGAAAGTATATACATTGTCAAAGAAAATAGAGAGTTCATAATCTGTACTGAGAACCAGCCACCTGTTCATAATCATAATCTCTGCTGAAAAACAAGATCATCAAGTAGGGATGATATTTTATTTGGGAACAATGAACTCAATCCAATAAGCAGCATTTGGTGTTTGTATTTTTTGTATTTTTTAAATTCCTACTTCCACTAGGAAGAATTGGTCCAAGGTAGGACTGTTTGAAAGACAGGTCAGATATAGTGTATTTGGCATTCTGAAGAAACCTAATGCCATTTTATAAATTAAACAAGGAGATCATTTATAGTGAAGATCAAAATTGGATGGGAAGAAACAAATTAGCAAGGGCTAAGCAGGGAAGCCTACATGGTGAAAAGCTTTTCACTTGCAGTGAGGTATTCACCAATTTCATGGGAAGAATGTTGTTTTCAAGAATCCGACCATGGTGTCTCGAAATAGAATGACTGCATTTGCCATATGGTAGAACACCCTCATACATTTGGAGATTAATATGTTGAATGAAGGAAAGGGAAATTTGCCCAGAACCTGATTCTACCATTTATGCAACACTGTGATTAATCTCATCTTTCACTTTGGAAATAACATTTCATTTGGGATACATATGTATATACTCTCCCAAACTCAAAAAATTACACATGTTAGGGCTGTATTGAGTGAATGAAATATTAAGAACTACGGTATGTTGTGTGTCCTCAAGTCATTTCTCATTTATGGCATCCATAGGTCAAATCTATTCTGGGAACAATACAATAGTTAAAATTAAGAACAATTTTAACCAACATAAACTTAACAATCTTTCAGTGGAAGACCCCAGAGGCCATCTAGTCCACTCCACTCCTGTCATGTGGGAAAAGCACAATCAAAGCACCCCCAACAGATGGCCATCCAGTAGTGGTAGTAGTAGTAGTAGTAATACTAGTAATAGCAGAAACCCCAGGGGTTATCTAGTCTATATCCCTTTATTCTGCCATGCATGAAAAGTATAATCAAAGAACCCATAACAGATAGCCAGCCAGCCTTTGTAACAACAATAACAACAACAACAACCAGACATCATGATTGTGGAAAAGAAATAAGTCTGGATTTTTGATGTCGCCATACCAGATGACAGCCGCATTGAGGAAAAACAACAGGAAAAACTCAGCCGCTATCAAGACCTCAAAATCGAATTGCAAAGGCTCTGGCATAAACCAGTACAGGTGGTCCCAGTGGTCATTGGCACACTGGGTGGCATGCCAAAAGATCTCAGCCAGCATTTGGAAACAATAAACATCGACAAAATCATGATCTGTCAACTGCAAAAGGCCACCTTACTTGGATCTGCGCGCATCATTTGAAAATACATCACACAGTCCTAGACGCTTGGGAAGTGTTTGACTTGTGATTTTTTTTATACGAAATCCAGCATATAGATCTCATTTGCTGTGACATACTGTGCTTTTGTGTCAGTAAAATAATAATAATAATAATCAGATCTATATGCTGGATTTCGTATCACAAAATCACAAGTCGAACACTTCCCAAGCGTCGAACATTTCCCAAGCATATTATTATTATTATTATTATTATTATTACAGAAACCCGGAGCCACAGTTGTGCAATGGGTCCTTGTGCTGGCTGGACTGCTGACTGAAGGTTGGGTTGCTGACCAGAAGGTTGCTGGTTTGAATTTGCGAGACGGAGTGAGCTCCTGTCTGTCAGCTCTAGCTTATGGGGACAAGAGAGAAACCTCCCAGCAGGATGTAACACATCTGGGTGTTCCCTGGCAACGTCTCTGTAGATGGCCAATTCTCTCACACCAGAAGTGACTTGAAGTATGTTCTCAAGTTGCTTCAGAAATAATTTTTAAAAAAGCAGAAACCCCAGGGGCCATCCAATCCAACCCCCTTCTGCCTTATGCAGGGAAAGCATAATCAAAGCACCCCCTGAGAGGTGGGAGGGAATTAGGGTTTTGGAAAAAAAAGGCAGGGGAAAATAATCTGGCTGGTGAGGGGAAAAGGCTTTTGGCTTCAAGGGAGGCAGGAGAAAGGGTTTCTGCGGCAGGAAAAGGAGTCTGGGGATCAAGGGAGGCGGTGGGGAAAGGGCCTGTGCCACAGGAGGACACTGTTGCTGCTGCTGCATTTCTCTGAAGGAGGAAAGAGCCCCTCACTATCACCTGCAGAACCCCAAGGCTGCGTGGAACACAGTTTGAGAGCCTCTCTTCTAACCACTACAGCACACTGATTATAATATTGTAACACTTAACCATAAGTATACAAACATTAAAACTTAAGCAGATTTTTTTTCAGTTCAAAATTTCCAGCTTTTTTTTATTCTTGGTAGTCTTTGCTGATGGTTCTGCATGTTAGAGCAACCAATATGAATCCTTTAAAATAGTCACAGAATTTATCACTGTCTTGTGCTGGCTGAAAACAATAATCAAGGAATGATCTACTATATGGAGCACATGTCAATTGCTTTGCTTTCCATGAGGACTTAAAAAAAATCAATATAACTTGCAAGTGAAAATGTGCTGCTTTGCATGCGCAGACATAGATATGACTTTGAGAAAATCTGAGATCACTCTTGCCAATAGACCCGTTAAATTGGTTTTATCAGTCTGGTTGACTGGAATGTTTGGGTACATACAATAGACTCAAGTGTATTAGGGTGAAAGTCTTTCTAATACATTGCCGAATTAGACATGGCTAAATAGTTTCATAGCAATCTTCAGCTGCTCTTTCACCCCCTCCCCCCTCATCTCAGCATTCCAAAAAGAAGCGGGCTTGTGTGGAAACGTTCATAATATATTTTAAATTCAGACTTGTAATGAGTTTCTTTCTAGCTCCCCCCCCCCCCAACACACTCATACACTTAGGATATAGACAAGATAAGTTTAACATTTCATACCATAATGCTCTTTCTCTGAATGATTGTGTCCAGTTTCTTCCTTTTTTGTATTTTTATACATATGGTCCTGAATGTTGACAAGAACACAGCAGAAAGGGAAAACAAGAACTACATGGTACAGTTAATATGTTGCAGAGTGTGATTTATCTTGTTGGACTGCCATTCCATACTAGTGTAATAAGACACAATGGGAATTTCATTTCAAAATGGGAAGCTATACCATTTTAAACACTTATGTAAAGCATGCAACTCAGAAGGACCTTCTCTTGTTTATTTCCAAGTAAGTACATGGGAGACATAAGCAGATTGGGCTTATCATATGCATGACGCACCCAGTCCAAACTCACTTTCAGTTTGAGATCTTATAATTTCTTCAGCTCCGTTGTTTCTTAGGATTCTTTAATGTTTGGCTATTGAGAAAAACTCAACGTGGGAAGTGTGGACTTAGCTGGTTGAACCATGAATTTATTTGTTAACGAACATACTCGTACCTCATGCACATATAAGTATACCTCGGTTAACAAAATAGATGTATTTCTGGGTTTTGTTATTTTTAACAGAAACTTTGGTGTCAGGGGCAGAAATAACATGGGAAAAACAGAGATGGTTTCCTGCACTACAAAAAAGAACAGTTCAACATGTTTCAGAACACTTTTTATTCAGAAGTAACATTATGCACATGAGAAATTAAACAGCCAGGTTAAATAAGCCTTACACGAATAACCAAAAACATTTCAAATCTTCTACAGATCACTTGAAAGACGATTCCAAAATGTATTCCAGAATGAGTTCTTTCTTTCTTTCTAATCTATTTTCTGCTTTTCTTTCTGTTTTCTTCATCACATATGCTCAGTAACTGAACATACAGCAGCTGTTTACCTTGCTTGCTGTATGTAAGCATTCAAAACTATAATAGGATCACCCATGACTTCATCAGATGGAGTACTTTTTGATGGCATATGCTGGTTCACCTTCCCTTTTGCGATGGAGACCTCTGGTTCCCATCCCACAACTTAGAGCTACTTCTGGTGAGACTTTGTTGCAAAGGGGAAAGTGAATTGGCATATGCCACTACTGCGACAACAAAGGGGGCTTTCCGTGTTACACTGCGACAAATGGGGGGAAGCAGAGCAGTGAGTACTTCCTCCTGTCATGGGGGGGGGGGGGAGCAGCTCAATGCAGTGTATGGGGCGATGGGTTCCCCCTGTTCCCTGCTGGGCACTGCCAGATTTGTCACAATACACTGCGATTCTGGCAGCCATTATGATGACGTCCCTAGAGTAAAATGTAAGGAAAAGGTTTAGTGCATCTGATATCAATGCTATTAATAAACAAACAAGCAAACAACAACTTTTAGCTAGACAGAAGATAACTAAAGGGGGTTTGGACTAGGCTCCTGTAAGGGAAAAAGCTTTTTCCCCCCAGTTGCTTGTTAACTTTGGAATGACCACACATTCTCTGATGTTATTATTTCCATGCATGTAAATGTAATATCTAGAAAGTGGCCCTTAGAAAGTCCAACCTTTCTGTTTCCATCATTTCAGGCATTTAGTAAGAACTGATCCAGGAACCATCCTATATATCTAGCTAATTAGATTAAGCATAATTAGAAGTGTATTGTCGAAGGCATTCATGGCCGGAATCACTGGGTTGTTGTAGGTTTTTCAGGTTGTATGGCCATGTTCTAGAACATGGCCACACAGCCTGAAAAACCTACAACAACCCACTAATTAGGACTTCATTTGCTAACAAATCAGGGAAATAAAAAGACCAGAGAACAGAAGTGGAATAAACAAAGGGCAACTTTTTCAAATTGTTACCTTTGGACTGTTTCTTATTGATATGAAATCAACTTGGGGGGGAGGGAGGGGGAGGAAGGGCAAATTTGATATGGGGAGGGCTGAAGTGATCAGTCACCTTTGACCCGAGCCCCCATCCTTCCCTGGGCAAAACACCAAAGCCTCTAAGAGCAATCCCTGATTAACATGGTTGCTCAAATGTCCAGCTCATACACTGGAAGGCTAATCAAAGGGTGTAAGCCCAAAAGCTGGCTGCTTTGGCCTCTTTGAGAAGGCAAAGACCCAGAAATCAGTCTCCAGGACAGGAGACCAAAGTATTCATAGCAACAGAGGAGAGTATGTGGCTGCATATATTACCCAATTAAGCCATGCCCTTTCAACCCATAACTGATCACAAACTCAGCAATTACTTTCTAGATTTCCCTGAATGCCAGCCAATAGATTTACCCTGCTCTCACTGCTTTACAGTCGGATAAATGGGCTTTACTTTACTGTGTTCAAGAACAATGTGACACGAGAAGGTCTGACTACAACTGAGGAAGAAATCCTTCACGGCTTTTAGGACCTCTTCTAGGCTTGCAGCTTTTCAGATTACATATGTTTTACAGATACAGAACCATCCCAAGCTACAAGAAAAAAATCTGTAGGATAAGGACCATAAGGAAGGCTGAGCAATGGAAGATAGGCCCCTTTGAACTGTGGTGCTGGAGGAAAATTCTGAAAATGCCTTGGACTGCAAGAAGAACAAACCAGTCCATGCTCCAGGAAATAAAGCCCAACTGCTCACTGGAGGGAAGGATATTAGAGGCAAAGATGAAGTACATTGGCCACATAATGAGAAGACAGGAAGGCTTAGAGAAGACAATAATGCTGGGGAAAATGGAAGGAAAAAGGAAGAGAGGCCAAACATGGGCAAGATGGATGGATGTCATCCTTGAAGGCCAGATTTTGAATGAGTTGAACACTCCATGGCTTAAATCCTGCTGCCAATCTCAGTTTAATTAGACCCAATGAGTGGGTTTGCATTTCTTCCACCTTCAGCCTTTTCAAATCTCACATTCTTTCTCTCCCAGATATGAAGGCATTTGTACATTTTATTACGTTCTTATTCACAACGAGCTCAAAGAAAATGTTCACCCATGTACGACTTGCAGTTTCTCAAGTTGCTCCTGACATGAAAAAAATCCAGAGCTTGTTGAAGAAACATTGCAGCTAGTTAAATGGGCTACATTTGCCTTTAGAAGCACCAGCAACAAACAGGAATACATTAAAATGTCTCTGTTTTCATTTGCAGTACAATGGAAACTGGTGGAAGAGAGTATTAGAATCATAGAATCATAGAGTTGGAAAAGACCTCATGGGCCATCCAGTCCAACTTCCTGCCAAGAAGCAGGAAAATCCTTCCTTTATTTTCCTGCATGTCCCAAATCTGAAGGGTTGAGGATGGAACACGCCAGATCATATTTGAAGTGGGTTGAAGGATTGCAGAAAGGAGAAACGAAATTCTGTTGCATTAGCACAAGTCTGCTTGGACAACATAGAGTGGAATACGTAGTATATAGCTGGCTAATATATAGCATAATCTGGTCATATTGCCCTCTCAAAAGCAATCAAACCATGCTTATTAATAAAACAGCAGAAGAGGATAAACCAATGATTGTACATGGTAGTGAAAATCCCTGAAATACTAGGATTAAGAGTTAGTATTTTCAAATCAAAGAAGCACACTGAAAACATTTGGCTCAGTCCTACAGTGTGCATCTGAATTTGACTTATTTAGGCCCCAGCATAGTACTTGGATGGAAGACCACCAACCAATACCAGCTGCTGAAGGCTGTATTTCAGAGGAAGGAACTGACAAAACAACCACAGAGTATTTCTTGCCTAAGAAAACCCTAAGAAATTCATGGGGTTGTCAGAAATCGACAGGCAGCCTGAAGGAACAAGGACACACATATATTTATCCCCATTACCAACAAGAGCCTCCTCTTCTCATAGCTGTGGACAGTAAGACAACTTCCACAGCTCATCCAATGATTGGAGCCAGGGAAGAGATGTCCGTCGGAGTTGTCTTGCAGATGATTTCCCCACTTTTGGTTTGTTGGCAATAGCTTCAATAGCAAAGGAAGTGGTGGATTGAATTGGTGCTCTTTATTTATATCAGCTGTCTGTTTAATAAAGTTGAGACTCATTTTATTTGTTTTGTGTCTTCCTTCTGGGGGCTTAGGGGTAATGAGTCATGAAGCTGAGAAATATAAAACTCATGAAAGGAAACACCATGAACAAAACCCGTGCACTTTACATGTAGATGTACGTCGTGAAAAACACATGTTAAGATCTAGCTACATAAGGCCAATTCCCATATGAATATAGATAGCTTGGTTTGTCATCACAAATATTACTTAACTAAACTCCATTGACATGTATATGACATTCAAGATTTTATCGAGGTGAAAAAAATTAAGCCTGTAGTGTTTAATCTGTGATCCCCACATTGAAGTCTCTGTCTGATATTATCAAATGATAGACACATGCACCTGTGAACAGCCTTAAGAGAAAGAACACAAAAGTGGTATAGTCCTACCAAGAGGACAAAACAAGATTTAGCTAAGACAATAAACAGGACAGAGGCTGGATAATGTGCATTGTGGGGTAGATAAAGAAAGCTTTACATGGTAGCACAGAGTTGTGCTCCAGAAATCAACATGGGAGTAGAAGACAGCTTTTTTTTGAGAATGACTCATATGCCAGAAGAGCCAGAAGATTTGGCAGACAAGCTTGTTGGATGTTGCTGTGAGTTATGTTATTACTTTTTGTAGCCATGGTTTTACGGTTTAGTGATTTTATTGAGTTTCTTGTAAGTTTTTTTTTCTTTTTGTTTATTGGTTACCCTGTGTCATTTCTTCCACTCCCACAGGAGCCCCAGTGATGACTGGCAGGGAAGACCTTCAGAAGATATAAATATAAATTATATATGTATGAATTTAATAACTTTCAAAATCACCTTTCAGCACAAGACTATCAAAGAGATGATGAAAGGCAAAACATTTTTATATACACATTGCAGTTATAGTGTAGTAACAATGCAATCATGCTGACATATGAGAATGTGAGTCACAGTTGTATTTGTATGTGTCTTCAAGTCACCTGTCGTCTTATGAATTTTTCATAGGGTTTCCTTAGGCAAGGGATATTCAGAGGTGGCTTTGCCAGTTCCTTCCTCTGAAATATAGCCTACAGCATTTAATATTTGGTGGCAATCTCTTATCCAAGTGCCAGCCAGGGCTGGTCCTGCTTACCATCCAAGATCAGACAGGATCTAGTGCCCTTAGAGTATTTTCTTCCAATTACCTTGGAATAAAAACCTAATGCAACAGTTCACAAATTATAAGTCTTACTGATGTCAAATGAATTATTTTAGAGGTGGGCAGCTATAGCCTTTCAGATGTTTCTGTGCTGCAGTTCCTAGCGTTCCTCTCTATTGGCTGTCAGGAATAAGGAAAGTAGCAGTTCAGCAACATTTGGATGCCTACTGGTGTTCATCACTGTGCTATATTATGGTAACATCAGGGACCTCATCAGACCTGGGGGGGGGGGGAGATAGGGAAAATAATGCTGGGCTCTGCACTTTAACCTTATTTTGTGGCCTCTCGTACTGCCCATCAGATGATGCAGGCTGTGACCCCATAGTGATTGCTCTACCCTTCCATTCCCATTACACGAGAAGGAGGGTGGTGGTGTGTGGCTCATGGGATGACTCAAGTTGCCCCGTAGCCTTCCTCTCCATGCAATAATGTTACTGGGGGTGGGGACATGATTTCTGATAAGGTCATATGGTTATGAAACCTAAACGTAATCCATTAATTTCATGACTCTCCCCAGTTTCAGGCAAACCACAGTTCCAGACAATTTTTGAAAATCAATAGAGAGGGAAGTTCCAAGCCTTGTCCTTCTATTAAGACAAATAGTGTGATGTCCCCAGTCAGTAACTGTTGTTGGAGAATCAGTGGAAGCAGCCTCTATTTGTTCTTCTGGAACTCCGTAGCTGTTCCTTTTTGCTCTATAATTTAGTCAATACTTTCTAAACTAGCTGTCTCAGTTGTACTGTGTCAAAGTAAGACTGGACTGTCAGCTGGCCTACATGCATGATAGGACACCATCCTTTATTTTAGGCAGCAAAGTGTCTTGGGTTGGCCCTGGTTGAGGCTCGTCACCAAATGAAAGAGATCCATGCCTCTATGTCCTTGCAATCTAAACACTGGAACTACTGCATCTCTCCCTCCTTTCCTCCCTTCTTCCCTTCTATTTATGGAAGAAATCTCTCTGTTGCAGATCTTGAACTCCACAAGAGTCAACACACCAGTGATGACTTGCACATTCCCTCATTATTTCTGCTGCTAACAGTTATGTCAAAGTCTGTGTTCAAGAATCAAGGCCTGACTGACTCATCCTGAAGCCATGTACCTCAAAGCAATTGCTAATTTGTCCTCTGGTAACCTGTTGGAAGTTTGATAGAAAGTGTTGCAAAATTAGGATCCAGATCTTAACATGGCTTTGCCACCCACCTTAACAGCCAGTAAAGAAGTTCAAGAGTGTTGGAATTGATGTTTGTCTGACAGTAGATGGTTCTCCTTTCCTAACTGCAGAAGCACCTGAAAACATCTGCTTGTCACACTGTATGACTAAACAATCAGATAACAAAGCCTTTTGCTTCTCCTGTTATTAATTTGAAACAACTCCAGGTCAAACACATTGCTGCTCTTTAATGACTCCTCTTTGGCTTTAATGAAAAGTAACAGTACATCTGATAGATTTCTGCATTAGAAAAGTTCAGTTCAAATAAATGCCAAAAGACTCAGAAGTGAAACCAAAGCATTGTAATTCTACTGCAAGGGCCACCCTGCCCAAATCTATTGATATAGGCTTGCATCTTCAAATGCATTACTCAGATTGAGTAACTCACAACCTGACAGGAAGGCAAGAACAAACCCACTCTGAAGAAATCTTGCTAACCCTAGCTCCCATGATGGGACTGATATTGCTGACTTGAAGGCACATACAGTTGTAGGTTTGACTTTTGCAAATTTGATTATTTACCATTTTGATTAAAATGTTCTTTCTAGAATCTCTAGGTTTTCTAGTGGTCAGTTTCCATACTGTGACATGGAGGACATAACGATTCCTAGTAGAACACCTCTCTAGGAATCTCTGAGCCTTTGAGTGCACATCTATGGGCAACCTCAGCCAGAAGTTGACCATAAAGTCATACTGCAGAAGCTAGAGATTCCTACAGAGATAAAGTAAAAAATGTTTTTTTTAAAATCAGTTTTCATTTTTTCACTGAGTCATTTGTCCTTTAACCCCAGCAAATGTGTTGACTATAGTGACAGCAACAAAGTCAATTCCTGGGTTCTTGTGACCTCTGAGGATGCCTGCCATAGATGCAGGCAAAATGTCAGGAGAGAATGCTTCTGAAACATGGCCATACAGCCTGAAAACTCACAACAACCCAGTGATTCTGGCCATGAAAGCCCCCAACAATACAATGTTAATTCTTTTCATGAAAAAGCAATGCTTCTCTTCTTGAGAGCCTTCCTCTTAGCTTAAATTATGATAAAAAAGTCATGGGTAATACATATGCAGATCTTGACAAAGCAGACTCTCATGTCTCTAAAATGCTGACCAGTTCAGCCTTATGACCAAAGCCAATTATCCTTCCATCTGCATGGACGCCTTAAGGATGGAGATGTGTTTCAGCTGCCAATCTGTTGGCGCCTCCCAACTCTAAGATTCCATGATTCTATGAATTGTTATAAAGGGAACTGCTGCTATTTATGAGGATGCATTCTAATGTTCAGACCTGTAGTCTGAGTTGCACAATCCAGGCAAACCACTACCAGTTGAATCTGCTGACTATGTACAAACTAACCCCTGGGATAGGCAGAACAAAATATTTGCTGTAAGAGTCCTTTTCACTGAACTTTTACCTAGCTGAGTTAATGGACTATTAAGTGGAGTTTTCTCCCTGTGGTTGTGGTTGTGGAGCAGGCATGGGATAGTTCAATCATTTATTTATTTATTTATTTATTTATTATTTAAACTTATATGCCGCCACTCCCCTGGGGCTCAGAGCGGCTTACAAGACTAGCTAAAATCTAACAAAATTTAAAAGCAATTTAAAACAATTTAAAAACAACACTATCAAACATTAAAAGCCTGTCGAAACAGGTATGTCTTACATGCCCTGCGGAAAGCTGGTAAGTCCCGCAAGGCACGGACTTCAGGTGGCAGAGTATTCCAGAGTGATGGTGCCACTGCTGTGAAGGCTTTGCGTCTGGTTGCTGTTAGCCGCAAGGTCTTGACACTGGGGACTTCCAAGAGATCTTGGTCCTCAGAATGGAGGGATCTCTGGGGTTGGTAGGGGGTGATGCGGTCCCTCAGATACATCGGCCCCAGACCATGCAAGGCCTTAAAGGTTAGTACCATCACTTTGAAAGTGATCCGGTGCTCAATTGGTAACCAATGCAGCTGTAGTAAGATTGGTGTTATGTGGCATCTCATCGGAATTCCCGCAAGAAGCCGAGCAGCTGCATTTTGTACCAACTCACTAAAAATGAGCAATATCACCAGGACTTCTGCCTACACATTTAATTATACTGTATTATACTTCAAAACCAAAACCATTCTTTGCTTGGAAGTTGATTATATTAATTGCAAAAGGGTTGATTTCCAAGTAAGTAGATTATTCTCTGGAGTTTTGGAGAAAGTGGAGAAAAGAAAACAATATAATAGAAAAGGATATTCCATTCTTATTTCCTTTTCTTTCTTTTTAAATAGAACCTAATGCTAGAATAAGTTGCATGCACAGCATTAAGTGTAAAGCATAATACCTGACAAACCAGCAAAATTCCTGACTGTGTCAGTCACTGTAGCACCACATATATTCATTTTATTCCACTGGGAGAAGCCTGCTTTGAGAGAGAAATCAGAAGGATAAGGCATCTAGGTGGAAAACATCCAATCCATGAAAAAACAACAACAGTGTTTCATTAACTGGCTATTGTGTGATCCAGAAAAACCTGCATGTGTGGTTGGCATCAATCCTCTGAAGATGTAAGCCACAGATACAGGAGAAATGTCAGGAGAAAATGCTGCTAGAACACGGCCATACAGCCTGGAAACCACACGTCATCCCAGTAAAATAAAATCATTTTAGTGGAAATGTAAGTGTAAGTTAAATTTGTTTTTATTTGTTTTTAATTCCTGCATTTCAACATTATTATCAAGTAAATACACAGTTCATGGTTTGGTATAGTATGGAGTATAGCATTAGTTCGGCCTATTTTTAATGTTTATTTCTCAAGCAACTAGAAACTGCATTTATCTGGCATCTAACAATCCTTTTGGCTGCCAGTTAACTGACAGTTGGTTTAATATAGCTATGATTCCACTTCAACTTCTTGAATCCTATAGATTCGAGATCAGCAGATTGGGGAGAGGTACCGTAATTAAAGAGCTCTTGTACCTCACCAAACTACAGATCCCAGGTTTTCATACAATGCTGCATATAAAACATGTTAGATTCAAACACCAAGGTGGATTTTGGAACTGTAACTATATCGTGTGAAAGGATTCCTGCATTTCTTTATCCCACTTGATAATCTTTTTCAAGGGAAAGCTAGGTGAAGAGTGAAGTGCGGCTCCATGTTATGGGACCCTTGTTTTCAATGTTAAAGAATAGCTTAACCCCCTGGGGCCACCTCATATATAATTAAGCTAAGAGGCAACACTTGTCCCAGTCCCAGAGAATGAATAATGAGCATAAATGTTATTAATTGCTTTTAAAAAATCAGCAACATCAAAAGCAACAAGTTACTTCCAAATGCAGGAGGGGGAGCATTAGAACCACATTCACGGAGAAGGGTGAAACTCTTCCTCCTTTCTCCCTGAGGCCTCCTAGCTACTTTCTCCTCTGCCGTGGCAGCTCTTTACCTTTTCTAAAATATGCATATTAATTTGATTCAAGCAATTAATCACATATGTAGCTTGGTTGTAGTTTTTGCAGGGACAAGATCAGGAAGATTTTAGACAAGGTGAGTTTTTTTTTAAAAAAAGCAGAAAGAATCAAATGCATAGTATATTTCCCATCGTTTATTTAATGTACCTCAATCCTATCTTTCGGTGATATTCAAATATAGTTGGCTGTTTTGCAGGGCAAGATGTAACTTGTGGTTTGAAAACTAAATAAAGATCTATCTACTAAATATATTCAGATAAGCTCCAAGGGTTAAGGAAAAGCTGGAAACTAACATGCTCCATGAATTATGTAATTAAATTTAAACATTCATAGCTTTTATGCAACTGTCTTTAGACAAATTCCTTACTTTTTCCTGATGAGATCTTAACATGTAAGGTTTCAGCTTTTTTGATTCAATGGGAAGTGAGAACACAAGAAGAAGAGCTTTAATTCCCTCCTCCCACAAATTCTTGGGAGGCGAATGTCCCATTGATGCTTCCTCCTGACTGCAGTGTAGAGAGGAGCATTCAACCTTGTTTGCCTCTGATCTGCAGCCCCAAAGACATAACTTCCAACATTTCACAGATGACAACCTGGACAAGTAACATCAGAATGTGGTCAGAGAATGTTATTAAGGAGGGAGAGCATGCAAGCTAGGAGTGGCAACTGCAGTTTGCTTTTGCCTGAACCTATTGGGAAGAGCAAGAATCTCCTCCTCTCATCTCCCACCTGCTGAATTGTGTACAAGCGACTTGTGAACTTTGAACTCGGGCTGGATCTACACTGCCAAATAATCCAATTTCTAAACCCAGATTTGAACTGGATAATATGAGTCTACACAGCCAGTGCAAAGCAGATAATATGGATTCAGAAACTGAATTATGTGGCAGTGTAGATGGGGCCACAGTTTGTAGCAGTGAGCCCTCCCCACTGTGATTTATTTTCTGTATTTAAATTATTGTGATTTTATATTGTTGATGTGTTTTTTATATTGTTTCTTGTATTTAATTTTATTTTTTTATATTTTACTGTGTTGTATGTTGTTTATTTGCACTGCTGTATTGCTGGGCTTGGCCTCATGTAAGCCGCCCCAAGTCCCCTTGGGGAGATGGTGGTGGGGTATAAATAAATTATTATTATTATTATTATTATTATTATTATTATTATTAGCAACTGAATTAAGTGAAAGATAAAGGGGAAAAGCAGGAGGAGGGGAGAAAAACATTTTAAAAACAGCTGAAAAAGTGGGATGATAAACCATTACATGATACTGTCCCCATCAAATTGGGACTTTTGGGAGATGATCCATTGAGAAACCCTCATGTGCATATATCATTCAGTTTTTTAAAAAAATTCCTGTGTGGTAGTTACTTGCTGTGATTTCAAATATTGTCTATCCTGAACGTGGAGTAGCCTGGATAGTATTGTCTTTATACATTCCTAATTCATGTATCTGAGAAATGCTAACATTCTCTGTTACATATATTTTACTTTCTAAGACTGACCGTGCTTTTAACTTACTGCTTCATCAGATGGGCAAAATTGCCCATCCTGTGACACTTCGACTTCACTTGAGGCACAGAGCACACTGACTTCCATCACATGATATCAATCTACTATCAGTGAGGTTCCATGCCTCAGGTGAACTCAAAGCATCATAAGAGGTTGCACCAACAACACAGGAGGATTCCCATGTTGCATAGGAAAGAACAGGGAAATCAGGGTGATAATGCTTCCCCCCATGGGATGAGGTGTCACAGGGAGCTGGGTTCCCCATATCCCCCTCACCGGATTCATCACGAGCCATTGTAAATCCCCTTGCTATTGCCGGATCAGGGACCTCCATATGATGAGGTCCATAGTTCCTTTCAGTGATGCTGCCAATCTATATAAATAAAAATGTAATATTCGTTTGTGAGATTAACATAACTCAAAAATTACTGGACGAATTGCCGCCAAATTTGGCCACTAAACACCCACTAACCCAAGGAGTGACCATCACTAAAAAATTGAGTTTGTCATTTGGGAGTTGTAGTTGCTGGGATTTATAGTTAACCTACAATCAAAGAGCATTCTGAACTCCACCAAAGATGGAATTGAACCAAACGTGGCACACAGGACTCCTATGACCAACAGAAAATACTAGAAGGGTTTGGTGGGCATTGACATTGAGTTTGGGAGTTAGTACACCTACATCCAGAGAGCACTGTGGACTCAAGCAATGATGGATCTGGATCAAACATGGCATGAATATTCCATATGCCCAACTAGGAACACAGATGGAGCTTGGGGAAATAGACATTGACATTTGGGAATTGTAGTTACTGGGATTTATAGTTCACCTACAATCAAAGAGCATTCTGAAACCCATGAATGAAAAATTGGGGCAAACTTCCCATACAGATCCCCTATGACCAATAGAAAACACTTAAGGCCATCCAGTCCAACTCCCTTCACCAAGGCAAGAAAATGTAATTAAATACTGTTTACCCACAAGCATAAAGAAATTACATATATTAGAAACCAACACTTCCTCATTACTTTATTTTCCAGATCACCAGACTGGGCCACAGCAACATGTGGCAGGAGACGGCTAGGGCTTACTAAAATGTTAGCTCAGTGGGTCTTGCACAACCATAGCCAGGGTGTAACACTATTGTACCTTTAACACTACCTATTTGTAGCACTTTATTACTCCTTTAACTGTTGCACCTACATTATTATTTTATTGATTGTTGTTTTATCATAGTTTTATCTATTTTGTTCTCCTGATTGAAGGATTTTAATGTTTGTATTCTGTATGTAAGCTGCCTTGGGTCTGCATTACATGGAATCCTGGGATTTATAGTTTGAGGGACCCCAGAACTTTCTGGCAAATAATGGTAAATCTTTTAAACAAAACAAACAAAATAAAATAAAACAAACAAAAACAGGAACTCTACAAAGTCCAGGATTCTATTGGGTATTCTATGGCAATTATATCAATGTGGTATCAGCAGGTTTGAACTATGTTGTGTGACAGAAACAAATGAGTAAGCAGACTTGAAAATGCAGAGGTGCAACCCACTGGAGAGGGTAGCAGGGGTAAACATTGACCTCAGCCCATTTTGCAAATGCTCGCATCTTTTTTTAGGGGTTGCAAAGAAGAAGTCCTGAAGCACCTCTGAGTCTGTGAACCAAGACTGTTCTATGCACGTGAATGCCCAGGGTGTTTCTGGAAACAAGTGTTCTGGCGCTAGGACTGCCACCTACAGAGTTAGATCTCATGTTCTTATGACTGTGGGAACCTTCCTTACTTGGATACTCCTGTAGGATAAATGCCGGGTGATTTTTATTAATTTGGTACACATGTTTCTGTTCTCCTGAAAAGCCCTGTAGCCCATCACCCTCAACTTTCTCAAGAAGATTGGAGTCTTTTCCAGAACACTCTAAGCTTCATGAATAAGGAGGAATCAGTTGCTTCCTTCTCCTGTCCTTCAACCAGTGGAAACACTGTCCAGAATCGTTCCATCCATGGTAGAATAACAATAGGAAATACGCTAGGTTCAGTTTGCATGTTTGCGCATCTGGGAAAGACTCTTTCTTTCTATATAGGCAATATTGAGCCAGATGGAGCAGTGGTCTAACTAGCTCTAAAACAGTCCTGTGTAATTCCACCCAACTTTAAACTGTATGGGCATTTGAGGAGAGGGGAAATTTGTTCATTTTGCTTCTTCTGGCACCCAGAATGATCACGCCATAAGATTCAGATATAAAGACTTTTGTGAACCTTATCTTCAAAAACAAAATCAGCTTCTTTTGCTTTGTACTGGACACAGCTCAAATATTCCCAGTTCAAATATCCTAGGATTCAAAGACAGAATTTTCAAGGATTAAGCAAGCAAAGCCCTGAGCTTGGATAGCTGATTTTATCCGTTTCAGATTTTTTCTCACATTTAGATACGTTAAATCTCAAATTCTTTGAATGTGAAAAAAATAGCAGATTGTTATAATTTCTCATCAATAGATACTGTAACTGAAATAAAATTCCTACCCCTGTATGATCAACAATATGATACAATATTAGCTCAAACAGCTAGAAAGAAAAGAAAATGCTACAAAAAAATGCCTCTGTGCCATCATGGCATATATGCTTCTCTTTTCCCACTGGTTCTATTAAATAACTAAATATGACCACTGTAAGAGTATTTGGGCAAGTCTAAGCCTAAGGAACAGGTTTTTACAGATAATACATTTGGACAAGAGTGAACACTGCTCGGAGGAGGTAAAAAGCCCCTTCTCTTATTTTTGACTGTTTATAAATTATGAGCAAAATCTGGTTTCCGAGCATAGAAATCCCCTTTTGCTTGCAGGTGGACTGGGAGCAAGCTGAGTGGATGGCAATTGCATTCCTGTCCCTGAGAATGCCTCTCCCATCCAAGTTCTCTTCCTCCAAGGGCCCCCTCCTTCCCCTCCCCGCTCATCTCCCACACTATTGACTATGAACACCTAAGCACTGCCAAAGCGCTCTCACATTGTCACAGGGCTGGCAAGTTGCTCTTGCCATACTTTGTGTGATCCCACAGTGTGGCATGTCTTCAGGATTTGGGGAGATTTGGGATGTGAAATTCATTTTCATTGCTTTAATTCACTAATCTGAGACTAAAAGGGTGTATTGGACATGCTGTGCTAGAAGCAATTGTGAATTTGTCCCCCAGGAGAATTCAGCTGTATGCGAACTGGGTTCTTGCCAGTAAAAGTTTGGATACAAGGAAATAGAAAAAGGCAATTCTTCTCTCTGCTCCCCTTCCAGACTGAAGGATTAATATCAATCTGGTTTATGCGGCAAACCAGTGAGCACCATACATAATACTATTTTGTAATCGAAACTGCCTAAGAAGGCAAATACGAAGCGCCAGTCCTCCTCCCGCCCCTAGCCTGACTTTGGGAGTCTGATTCAGGAGACTGTGTGTTATGTGAACTGGACATTATGTGAGAGACATACAATTAAATACAATGCAAGTACTATACTATTACTTGAGTTCATCATAATTCTCCCCTCTCCCAATAAGATGAACTTGGAAAGAAACCTTTGACTCCCCCATCTTGGGAGATTCAGAATGTACAATTTTCCATTCCCCAAAAGATTCCTGAACATCAGTTAACTCCGCAGAAGTTTGTAGCTATTGAGTTCAATGTAAAATTTCAGAATTAGACACGTAAGAGGAACTGAGGAAGAAATAACCCATGTAAAATGGGATGCATGCCTACCAACCATCTCCCTATGCTGCTCTTAAACCTCAGAGGACATTGGAAAGTAGTTTGCAGATAGTACATGTACAGCTTAGCATCTTTCAGAAATGTGTTAAGTGCACAGAGTATCTGCTTGGGTTTGATTCCATTTAACATTAAAGGAGAGTGGATAATTATAGATCTGATAAGAAAATAGGTTTTGAGAGTGATTCCCATTACCTGGAAAGAACACTTGACAACTACAAAACACATACACAATTGTTTCCAAGTACTGGAGGACATGCATCACACTGTGGATCACTGTAGCAAATAATATACTGTTTAATGTGTTGTTGAAGGCTTTCATGACCGGAATCACTGAATTGCTGTGAGTTTTCCAGGCTGTATGGCCATGTTCCAGAAGCATTCTCTCCTGATGTTTCACCCATGTCTCAAACAGACAAGAGTTCTTTCTCCCACCCAGGACATTCCACAGATATATAAGCCCCACTTGCTGTGTTTCCAACAAACCTCACAATTTCTGAGACTGCCTGCCATAGATATGGGTGAAACATCAGGAGAGAATGCTTCTGGAATATGGCCATACAGCCCAGAAAACTCACAGCAACCCAATATACTGTTGTCTCCTTTGCACTTAACAGTATTTGCTACAGAAAACACTAGTGCAAAACTGAGCTCACATCAGTCTGTATTCCATCACCTGGTTCCTGTTTGATCTTCAGCTAGTTGCTTATATCACTCATGTTCACATCTTAATTATGGTAGAAATAGTCATGACTGGGATGGATCCAGAATTAGATAGAAAAGAGCCATCATAATTTCTTCCATTTATATCAAATATATTCTAAGTGAAACAAAATCTGATTGCAATCTATTGTCTTCAGAATATGCCACCCTCTCCCACATCCTCATTTAAAAGCCCATTACTGTATGTAGGAATATTTGGAAATTCATGCATCCAAAGATGAGAAATTAGTGGCTACTGAGTTGATGGTTATAATAACCCCTCAATGAAGCATGAATGTCACAGAAATTTCGCCCCTCCCCTAGTTTTCTCTGAACCTGACAATTGTCTCTTCTACAAGGATGAAAATATGCCACAGTATTTGTAACCAATAATTAAGGCAAAAGTGAAGTGACTCGAGACCTGTACAGCCCAGCCCTTGAAACTAATTCACAAAATTGTAGTCTATACACATATATTTCTTACACTCCAGTACAAAATGGATTACTTACTTACTTAGCAGTACATTCCATCCAATTTAATTCAAAAGGACGTATTTCCACCCAAGGGTTTCAAACTGGGGTGTGAGCTACTTTGCTGAGAAAGAGATCAGAATCAAAATTCTACTATGTATTTAGTAGAAGAACTAATTAATTGATGTCATGAGGGGATTATTCAACAAAATATAACATGCCCGAGCATCCGTTCTGAAAATGGATGATATGTATATAAATGAGGATGCAATGGTGCCTCCTTTGATGAAGAAAATAATGTTAAATGGCCTATAATTAACTTGACTCATTACAACCAAATGTTCGGTTGTTTTACTTGTATGCTGCTTTTGGTTTTGCCATGACTTTTCAAAGCTTGATAAAACTAAAGAGAAACTCCACGTGTTTGCAAAAAAATATGATTTCATCAATTTATAAAATGCAATAATCAAACAGTTATGGAATAATCAAAAGGAAGTTCTTATGTTGTTTGATATTTCTGCAAAGATTTTCAAAAGCATTATTTGGAATGTGGCAATGCCATATCTTTGAATATTTAATTGAATTTCACTGAAATATCTTTGAGTTTGATTATAAAGTCAAGATTATTTTAAATTGTTGATTTTATTTTTAATAATCATGGTTTGCAGAAAGGTATTATGGATTTCATATGCATATCAGTATATTTTAGAATTTGTAAAGTCAGTCAGATTTAAGAACATTGCAATGAAATCATATTAAGAGGAAATAATCTTACATTATTACATCTTACATTATTAGATATTACAGTTAGGATTAAATTCTTATTTAGAATATTAAATAAAGCTCTATTCTTAAATAATCAAGCTATGCACCTCCTGATACTAAGTAGTAGTAGTTGGAAATTTTATTGATTAGCCCTTAGGTCATATCACAATACCAAACCCAACAAAAAGGCTTGATAAAACTTAATGACACTTTATATAGTAAGTTAAGTAAAATACATATAACAATACAGTAAATAGATATGATAAAACTGAGTATATACATCATGTTTCCATCTCACCCGTACGATTTACCCCAATCAGCCCCAAATATGTGGTTCTCAGACATATTGCTTTGCTAAAAAGCAGAGCTATTTTATATGTTATTTTTGGATCTTGGCCACACATAAAATATGTTGTTCTGATGTGGGATTCCCAATAAATGATACTAAGTAGTAAATGTCCATCTCTCCCTTTCCTCTTCCTTCCTTCCTTTTTTTTTTTTTTTTAAAAAAAAACTTATATTAATTTGAAGAAGAAAAAAAATCCATTGACTGAAGTGGGTACACATACTACAAAGGAATACATTTTGGACTACAGTTACAAAAGTCCCCGTCAAGAAACCTTTTAAGTGCATTCAAGATTCGAAGTTACATTTTGTGGAATCTAACACTGTTCAAGGGTAAATAAACCCCAGGAATATTTAAGTCACTCCATTGGAGTATCAATGTAATTGAATAATTAAAAATGCAATAGGCTCATGAAAGAAAAACAATGAGATGTACGCATGATCTGCTCTTGGCAAGAATAAAGTAAAAATGAAAAAAAAAGTTTTTCTTTTTCTATATCTTTTAGGAAGGGAACACATGCCCCTCTCCATAGCCTATTCTTTTAAAAGTGACTCACTCAAATCTTTTGTTGAAGAATATCAAAGAAAGAAATATCTGCCTCAATCAATGTAGTCACATAAATTCTGGACAAAAACAAAACACAAGAAATGGGAGGAAAGTGAGCTAAAATGATGTTACATAATTGCGTGAATGAATGCAGCTCAAAATGTTACTTTTGTCTTGTTTCTCCTGCAGAATAAATGCCTGAGTGACTTCAAAAAGCAGAGGAAGTGTTAATCTGCATCTCTTCCCCCTTTCTTCTCCTTAACTGTTTAGGATATATCAGAGTGTGTGTCGGTACAGCATTTTAAAAGTCACTTTCGCTGTAAGAGTTTATCACAGTATGTGCACACATCTGCGCCCACACACAAATACCAGCTATCTATCCAGATCAAGCAAACATCCAATAAAATATGTACTGTGCAATGCAAAAATGGTTTCAAAGATCTGAAGACAACCCTGATGACAGTCTGTATTACTGTTCAGTTCACCAAGGCACATCTGCAAAACAGACGAGAGACGTATCTGTAAATCTTCTCTAGCATGCGAAAGGTAAACGGTTTTCATTTACTTGAAATAATGTGTGAAAACATATCGGCATTTTTAGAAAAAGTTACCTGTGATGGATTCTGCAGATAGTCTATGTTTATCCGTAATTCATCAGTATACATCATTTACTTTTCTCATTTGCCTTAAATAAACTGATACTGTATCTTGGATCACGAGAAAGGGATAACCACAGCATTCTGAGGCAGTGCTATGAAGATACATGCCTCAAAATAAAATATACATAATACTGCTTGACTATTTTCTAGTGGTCATTATTTGTACATATACATGCATATGGACTAATGCAGGTTCTTTAATTCTCTTAACTTGCTCTATTTTTTCTTATTGATATTTGTATTACAATTTGTAATTGTAACTGAGATTTAGAAATGGAAGATTTTAGGACATGTGGAGTTATTTTGGACTATTTTTTTTTAAAAAAAAGATTAAATCCATATTTGGCCTCCAGTGCATTGCTCTTCACTATATGCTCTTGGCCTCTCTTAAAAATTAAAGAAGTTACCTTCAAGGACGCTGTGTGCCACAATCCCTTGCTGGACTCAGAAACAAGTCCGGCAATCTAAAAATCATCAGTTATAGGCTGATTTACAGCTTTCCTACTCTACAATGTGGAAGGAGAATGTACCAAGAATAACATTAATATATCATATATCATGAGAAGAAATAATGGTGGTCTAAAGTGTGCCCCCAAAGCATTCACTCCACCTAAGGAAACTCAAGGGCATGTACTGCTGAGAGAAAACTAATAAGGGTCAACTCTCATTAATATATTTAAGAGGTTAACTGTGCTATGAGTTATGAAGGATGACATTCAAGTAGTGATCCTTTCTTTTTCTCCTGCAGCTCATTTGCAAATTCTCTCATTGTATTGTTTTTCTCCTCCCAATTTACATTCAAATATTGTTTGAACATACCTTTTCTTGTAGTGTCACCAATTTGACAAATAAGATACAAGTGTATCACGCTGCTTCAGACTTTCTTTCATTAAAGCATCTCAATGAAGAATGGAAACATGTAAGTAATCATTGGAAATGGCCTTAGCAGTGGCTCTAAAAGATCAACTGAAAAAAGATCTGGCAGAAGAGTAAACGGAAAAGTAAGATGTCGGGATTATTTTAAGACAGATGCTTTTTGAAACTGGAAGAAGGATACCTCGCACAGACCCCAATTCCAGCCAGTCCCTCACACAGGAGGTATTTTATCTTCACAACATCTGGACCTGTCAAAGAGGCGCAGTTGTACACCTTCCCAGATGCAGACACCCTATACATAAAAATGCACTAACAAATCATACCATAAAGAGAAATGGTACGACACAAATGTGAGATGTCCAAGAAAAAAGACTCTAGGAGTAATGGAAATGTGTGTGTGTGTGCCTTCAGGGAAAGAAATGCCCCCCAAATTCCTAGGCCATTTTAGAAATTTTGGAGAGCCTAATAAAGTTTGTATCTTCCTTCCAGATTTTTCTGTAGATGATGACTGACGAGATACTTTCTTCAGAGCGAAATATTTCTTGCCCTACATCAGGGTGATGGTTTGTTGGGTTTCCTTTCCTTTCCTCTTATTTTTACATGTTCTTGGAGTTGTGAGCAGAAGGAGAATGTTTTTATTTATAACTGAAGGCGGCTTTACATTATGTTATGTAACACAAATTGGTCACCTTCTTAACAGACTCCTCAATGCCACTATGAAAATAAAATTATTGATAATGTCCAGTTTTTAACATTCATTATTGTTGATCCTTATCAGCTCTTCAGAAGAGGATAGAGGTTGATTAGTAATCTTTTTTCTCAATATACACCATAACTCTTATCCTATGTCCATTATGTATTTACAAAGAGCAAAGTCCTAATCAAAAGACTGGAAAATGTATCCCTAATATACCACTTAGAACTTTGGAATGTATCTCTGACAGATCTAGACAATTGCTATTAAATGTTTCGGCATAAGGTTTATAGATTTCTCGAAGTACATTAAACATGATACAATTGTTGCTTGCTTCCTGAAAAAGAGCCTGTCTGTACAGTCCTAGACAAAGGAGAGCCGTGAGCCAGCCTTTGTGGGCTCGGTTCTCCAACCCTCATAACCCCCCCACCCAGCAAACCACGGCTGCACTTTGGTGCACCCATTGCCTCCTGACTAGAGCATGTTCTCTATCCTTACACCTGACTTAAAATTAATTTCTGACAAACTACGTGCCACTCCATGGAACTTGAGCAATTTTGTATGCCAAGTTATATTGAATGAGATGATGGGGCTGTAAAACTGGGAGAGGGATTAGCTATGGGTCAAATGTTTAGCCATTTGGATTTTCCATGAGCTAACCTGAATTTTTGACACCTCTCTTTAGGCTAAATCTCAGGCAAAGTGACTTACAAATTATTCTTCCAGGATAGTTTATTTTATCTTCTCCCTACCCCTCCTTTTTGCCTTTGAAAGTTTACCCTAGTGTACATGAGGAACTGCACTGCTCCACCACCCTGTGGTAATTTTATGCCATGACATACATTCAGTCTCAAAAGGCCTACTTCTTGAAAGACTTTGCCTTTTAATAAGTGCTTTGTAGCTGCTTCTAAACATTTAGAGAGAAAAATGTTTTTCTTTCATTTGTTATAGGTAATATGCAGACATAGACTTAGTGAATGAATGAAAATCTGTCACAAAGTGGAGGAATGCTATTAAATACTTTGAATTGCTTAAACTCATTAAAATACATTTGAGACTCTCTCAGCTTTTTCCCCTTGCATAAGATTTCTTTTATTATACTTT